>NW_024734466.1:0-75000 GCF_018991925.1 Homarus americanus | reverse complement strand
TGTGTATGTTTTGAGTGTGTTTTAGTGTGTATGTTTTGAGTGTGTTTTAGTGTATGTTTTGGTGTGTTTGTGTGTATGTTTGAGTGTGTTTAGTGTGTAGAGTGTTTTAGTGTGTATGTTTTAGTGTTTTAGTGTGTATGTTTTGAGTGTGTTTTAGTGTGTATGTTTGATGTGTTTTAGTGTGTATGTTTTGAGTGTGTTTTAGTGTATGTTTTGAGTGTGTTTTAGTGTGTATGTTTTGATGTGTTTTAGTGTGTATGTTTTAGTGTGTTTAGTGTGTATGTTTTGGGTGTGTTTTGAGTGTATGTTTTGAGTGTTTTAGTGTGTATGTTTGTGTGTTTTAGTGTTATGTTTTAGTTTAGTGTGTATGTTTTAGAGTGTTTTATGTGTATGTTTGAGTGTTTTAGTGTGTATGTTTTGAGTGTGTTTTAGTGTGGCTGACAGATAAACATTGGCTGACCTGTGACACATGGCTGACGACACTATGGCTGACGAGATAAACATTGGCTGACCACACTATGGCGACAACATGGCGACGACACACTATGGCTGACAGATAAACATTGGCTGACCACACTATGGCTGCCACACAATGGCTGAAACACTATGGCTGACGAGATAAACCTTTGGCTAAGACACTATGGCTGACGACACCATGGCTGACGACACTATGGCGACAGATAAACATTGGCTGACACACATAGCTGACGACACCATAGCTGACGACACTATGGCTGACGAGATAAACATTGGCTGACCACACTATGGCTGACCACACATGGCTGACGACACATGGCTGACGAGATAAACCTTTGGCTAACGACACTATGGCTGACGACACTATGGCTGACGAAGATAAACATTGGCTGACCACACTATGGCTGACGACACCATGGCTGACGACACCATGGCTGACGACACTATGGCTGACGAGATAAACATTGGCTGACCACACTATGGCTGACCACACTATGGCTGACGACACCATGGCTGACGACACATGGCTGACTAGATAAACATTGGCTGACCACCTATGGCTGACGCCATGGCTGACCTGACGAATAAACGCAGCTACAATATGGCGACGACACCATGGCTGACGACACTATGGCTGACGAGATAAACATTGGCGACACACTATGGCGACGACACCGGCTGACGACACTATGGCACGACAGATAAACCTTTGACGACACTGGCTGACGACACTATGGCTGACAGAGATAAACCTTGGCTGACGACACTGCCGCGCACACCATGGCGACGACACTATGGCTGACGAGATAAACCCTGGCTGACCCACTATGGCTGACGAATAAACCTTTGGCTAACGACACTATGGCTGACGACACCATGGCTGACGACCTATGGCTGACGAGAAAAACATTGGCTGACCACTATGGCTGACGACACCACCATGGCTGACGACACTATGGCTGACGAGATAAACTGGCTGACGACACTATGGCTGACGACACTATGGCTGACGAGATAAACCCGGCTGACGACACTATGGCTGACGACACCATGGCTGACGACACTATGGCTGACGAGATAAACCTTGGACGACCACACTATGGCTGACAGGATAAACCGCTGACCACACTATGGCTGACGACACCATGGCTGACGACACTATGGCTGACGAGATAAACCCTTGGCTGACTACACTATGGCTGACGACACCATGGCTGACGACACTATAGCTGACGACACACTATGCCTGACGACACCATGGCTGACGACACTATGGCTGACGAGATAAACTGGCTGACGACACTATGGCTGACGACACCATGGCTGACGACACTATGGCTGACGGGATAAACCTTGGCTGACCACACTGCTGACGACACTGGCTGACGAGATAAACCCTGGCCTACGAGATAAACCTTTGCTGACCCACATGGCTGACAAAACCTTGGCTGACGACACTATGGCTGACGAGATAGACCTTTGGCTGACGACACTATGGCTGACGACACTATCAACAGGCGTGAAATTACCATCTTTTTATGTTCCTTCTTGTGTGGTGGTTCTCTTCGAAGGTTTTGATGCGTGTGTGTGTGTTGTTTGGTGGTTAGGCTGGGTTAGGTATAGGTTGGTTAGGTTAGGCTAGGCTAGGCTAGGTTAACGTTTAGGAGGTGTATGCTAAGGTGAAATAAACTGGGGGTGTTTAATCTTCAGATGGTCCAAGGTTATTACACTGTCGACGTCCATAGGTAAGATAGGTAGATAGATAGACACACGACATGTACCTCCCTGCGAGCCCCATAGGCGTGAGATATGATGATAGAGTCATAGGAGGCGGCAGGTATATCCCAGACTGTGGTATACTGGTATAACAAGAGGTATATATATCCGGTATATATCACCCGCCGCTATAGCCTCCTGATGCTGCTAAATCTCGGTATACAAACCCGCCGACAGCCGACTGCCCCAGATATATGGAGGCCGGGCTCATAATGCTGTGCTGTATATCCTGAGAACCCCACCCCCCCACCCTCCACACCTCCTACACCTTCAGTCACCTTCACATCTCCATCCACACCTTCAGTCTACACCTCAGCCCACACCTTCAGTCTGCACCTCGTCCCACACACACCCCCCCCCCACACACCCCACCTCCCACCTCACTCTTCCTCACACACCTCCTGCCTTCTCACCACCTCCCCCTCTCCTACTCACTTCCCTCACCCCAGCCACCCCCTCTTATTTACCTCAGTAACTTCAGCTATCATCCCTCCCACCTTATGCCTCGTAGCTGTACGGTGTGAGTTATGTAAACACTCGGCCACGGGGTGTGTTGTGAGGCTGATCCAGGTGGAGGAGGTGGCCCAGGTGGTGGAGGTGGTGCCGGTGGTGGAGGTGGCCCAGGTGGTGAGGTGGTGGCCCAGGTGGAGGTGGTGCAGAGTAGGAGGTGGTGGCCCAGGTGGAGGAGGTGGTGGCTCAGGTGGTGGAGGTGGTGGCCAGCTGGTGGTGGAGGTGGCCCAGGTGGAGGTGGTGGCCCAGGTGGGTGGCCCATGTGGAGGAGGAGGAGGTGGGAAGGTAAGAGGCTCAGGTGGGGAGATAAGTGGAGGGAATGGGAAGGTGTAGTGGAGGAGGTGGGAGGGGCTGAGGAGGAGAGCCTGGTGAGGTGAAGTGGTGAGGAGAGCCTGGTGAGGTGAGGAGGAGGAGAGCCTGGTGGGAGGTGAGGTGGGGAGGAGAGCCTGGTGAGGTGAGGGAGGAGGAGAGCCTGTGAGGTGAGGAGAGCCCGGTGAGGTGAGGGAGGGAGAGCCTGGTGAGGTGAGGTGTGAGGGAGGGAGGAGAGCCTGGTGAGGTGAGGTGAGGAGAGCCTGGTGAGGTTAGGGAGGAGAAGAGCCTGGTGAGGTGAGGAGGGAGAGCCTGGTGAGGGGGGAGGAGGAGAGCCTGGTGAGGTGAGGGAGGGAGAAGAGCCTGGTGAGGGTGAAGGGAGGGAGAAGAGCCTGGTGAGGGAGTGGAGGAGAGCCTGGTGGTGAGGGAGAGGCCTGGTGAGGTGAGGGAGGGGAGGAGCCTGGTGGTGGGGAGGGAGGGAGAGCCTGGTGAGGTGAGGTGAGGAGAGCCTGGTGAGGTGAGGGAGGAGGGAGGAGAGCCTGGAGGTGAGGGAGGGAGGAGAGCCTGGTGAGGTGAGGTGAGAGGGAGAGCCTGGTGAGGTGAGGAAGCCTGGTGTGAGGAGGTGAGGGAGGGAGGAGGCTGGTGGGAGTGAGCCTGGTGAGGTGAGGGGGGGAAGGAGAGCCTGGTGAGGGTGAGGTGAGAGGAGGAAGGAGGAGCCTGGTGAGGTGAGGTGAGGGAGGAGGAGTGCCAGGTGAGGTGAAGGAAGGAAGGAGCCTGGTGAGGTGGAGGTGAGGGAGGGAAGGAGAGCCTGGTGAGGTGAAGGAGGGAAGGAGAGCCTGGTGAGGTGAGGGTGGAGGGGAGGAGTGCCTGGTGAGGTGAAGAGGAGGAAGAGGGAAGCCTGGTGAGGTGAGGTGGGGAGGGAAGGAGAGCCTGGTGGTGAGAGGTGAGGGAGGAGGAGAGCCTGGTGAGGTGAGGAGGAGGGAAGGAGGCCTGGTGAGGGTGGTGGGGAGGAAGGAGAGCCTGGTGAGGTGAGGTGAGGAGGAGAGCCTGGTGAGGTGAGGAGGAGGAGAGAGCCTGGTGAGGGTGAGGGAGGGAGGAGAGCCTGGTGAGGTGAGCCTGGTGAGGTGAGGGAGGCCTGGTGAGGTGAAGGAGGGAAGGAGAGCCTGGGTGGTGAGGGAGGGAGGAAGCTGAGGTGAAGGAGGGAAGGAGAGCCTGGTGTGAGGGAGGGGAGGGGAGGAGAGCCTGGTGAGGTGAAGGAGGGAAGGAGAGCCTGGTGAGGTGAGGGAGGGAGAGAGCCTGGTTAATGTGAAGGAGGGAGGAGAGCCTGGTGAGGTGAGGGAGGGAGGAGAGCCTGGTGAGGGTGAAGGAGGGAAGGAGAGCCTGGGTGAGGTGAGGGAGGGAGGAGAGCCTGGTGGGGTGAAGGAGGAGGGAGAGCCTGGTGGAGGTGAGGGAGGGAAGGAGAGCCTGGAGTGAGGGGAGGGGAGGGAGGAGAGCCTGGTGAGGGTGAGGTGAGGGAGAGCCCGGTGAGGTGAGGGAGGAAGGAGAGCCTGGTGAGGTGAGGCTTCAGGCCCGCCACAACTTAATAAACCATCTTCCACCAACCACCGAATTAAGTCATCAATGATGGTGGTCGAGGTGAGGTGTGAGCCGCTCCTCGCCTGTCTGTGGGGGTGATGGGTGTGGTCAGTGGTGGTGACAGTGGTGGTGTACAGTGGATCTGGTGGTGTACAGTGGACCTGGTGGTACAGTGGTGGTGAAGTGTGGTGGTGGTGTACAGTGGTGGTGATGGTGTACAGTGGTGGTGGTGTACAGTGGTGGTGATGGTGTACAGTGGTGGTGATGTACAGTGGTGGTGACAGTGGACCTGGTGAGTGCAGTGGTGGTGGTGGTGTACAGTGGTGGTGATGGTGTACAGTGGTGGTGATGGTGTACAGTGGTGGTGATGGTGTACAGTGGTGGTGATGGTGTACAGTGGTGGTGTGGTGTACAGTGATGTACAGTGGTGGTGGTGGTGTACAGGTGTAAACACGAGGTAAATGGAGGAGGTCACTATTGCATTTTATCTTAAGAAAACAGTAAATCATCTTTAATTCCTCACTTGTGTGACTTTAAACCCATCCTTGGAATCATTGTGTAAAGGAACTCTCTACTACCTAACCAACTATACCCCACATCTGTCCAGATGAAATTCACCAGTGGACAACAAGTACCAGTTTTACCACGGTTTACCACACTAAATGCCCCCCATCATGAAGGACACACACACACACAACACACACACACACACACACACACACACACACACACTATTCTCACACCAGGAATTTTGAACTTGTTTTGTGAAGGACATTTGGTGTGCCGCCGACGACGCCTTTAATGATGTTGCCAAATGGAAAATGAAGACACAAAGTTGTTTTGGGGGAGGTGGTGGTGGAGTGGTGGAAGTGTGCTGGGTGGTGGTGGGTGGAGAAGTGTGTGGTGGTGGGGTGTGGTGCTGGGTGGTGGTAGTGGAAAGTGTGGTGGTGGAGTGGTGGTGCTGGAGTGGTGGTGGAGTGGTGGTGTGGAGTGGTAGTTGTGGGTGGTGGTGTGGGGTGGTGGAAAGTGGTGGTGGATGTGTGGTGGTGGAAAGGAGGTAGTGGAGAAGTGGTGGTGGAGATAGTGGTGGTGGAGTGTGGGTGGTGGGATGTGGGTGTGGTGTGTGGTAGTGGAGATAGTGGTGGTGGAGGGAAGGAGTGGTGGTAGATAATGTCCACAAATGGCCACGTTTTGGTAGTAATCCTGTAATTACTGTTGTTAGGTAGAGTTAATTACTTATATTTAAATAGTTAGGATTTTAGCTCGTTGTTTACGTTTGTTAGTAGATTGTTAGCTAAAGTTACTATTATAAGCTCGAGTTAATATCATAATCTACAGTTATATAAAAAGATTAGCTTAGAAATTAGTAGGAGGCAAAATTGCTGGTTTACGTATATTTTTTAGAGTTATTTATAATGTATTTAGATCCTTGTGTTAGTACAGTCTGAATCTGAGAGAGAGAGAGAGAGAGAGACGGTCCCACTAAACACTTGCTGACACGTCCTGCCACCACCAGCGTCGCCCCGGCCATGGCTCTGCCAGCTCTGTACTCGTGCCCGTCGCTGCCTCCGTCAGTAGAGGAAATACCGCCAGTGTGTGCGGCGGCTCTCATAATGCTGGGGTTAACACGGCCATGTAAGGCGGCGCACACTTATGTAGATGGAACACCCGAGTTTCTGATGATATCGTCTTGTGGTTAAACCTGGTGGTGTAAAGGGGAGGGTGGTGGTGGTGGTGTAGGGAGGGGGTGGTGTAGGGAGGGTGGTGGTGTGGGGAGGGTGGTGGTGGTGTAGGGGAGGGTGGTGGTGTAGGGGGGTGGTGGTGTAGGGGAGGGTGGTGAGGTGGTGGTGGTGTAGGGAGGTGGGGGTGTAGGGGAGGGTGGTGGTGTAGGGAGGTGGTGGTGTAGGGGGTGGGTGGTGGTGTAGGGGAGGTGGTATGGGGAGGTGGTGGTGGTGTGGGGAGGTGGTGGTGTGGTGGTGTGGGGAGATGGTGGGTGTGGGGAGGGTGGGAGGTGAGGTGGTGGTGGGGTGGGTGTGGGGAGTTGGTGAGGTGGTGGTGTAGGGAGGAGTGGTGGTGGTGGTGTAGGGAGGGTGGTAGTGTGGTGGTGGTGTAGGGAGGGTGGGTGGTAGTGTAGGGAGGGTGGTAGTGGTGGTGGTGTAGGGAGGGTGGTAGTAGTGGTGGTGGTGTAGGGGTGGTGGTGGTGTAGGGAGGGTGGTGGTGTAGGGAGGTGGTAGTGTGGTGTAGGGGAGGTGGTAGTGGTGGTGGTGGTGTGGGGAGTTGGTGGTGTAGGGGGTGGTGGTGAGGTGGTGTAGTGGTGTAGGGGAGGGTGGTAGTGGTGGTGGTGGTGTGGGGAGGGTGGTGGTGGTGTAGGGAGGGTGGTAGTGGTGGTGGTGTAGGGGAGGGTGGTGTGGTGGTGTGGGGAGGGTGGTGGTAGTGGTGTAGGGGAGGGTGGTAGTAGTGGTGGTGGTGTAGGGGAGTGGCGGAGGGTGGTGGGTGTGGGGAGGGGTGGTGAGTGAGGTGGTGGTGTAGGGGGAGGGTGGTAGTGGTGGTGGTGGTGTAGGGAGGGTGGTAGTGGTGGTGGTGTAGGGAGGGTGGTGGTGGTGGGGTGGTGTAGGGGTGTGGTAGTGGTGGTGGGTGTAGGGAGGGTGGTGTGGTGGGGGGTGGTGTAGGGGGAGGTGGTAGTGGTGGTGGTGTAGGGGGAGGGTGGTAGTGGTGGTGTGGGGGAGGGTGGTAGTGGTGGTGGTGGTGTAGGGAGGGTGGTAGTGGTGGGGGTGTAGGGGAGGGTGGTGGTGGTGGTGTAGGGGAGGGTGGTAGTGGTGGGGTGTAGGGAGGGGTGGTGGTGGTGGTGGTGTAGGGGAGGGTGGTAGTGGTGGGTGTAGGGAGATGGTGGTGGTGTGTAGGGGTGGTGGTGGTGGTGTAGGGGAGGATCGTGGTGTAGGGGTGGTAGTGGTGGTGTGGGGAGGGTGGTAGTGGTGGTGGTGGTGGTGGTGTAGGGAGGGTGGTAGTGGTGGGGTGGTGTAGGGGAGGGTGGTAGTGGTGGTGGTGTAGGGAGGTGGTGGTGGTGTAGGGAGGGTGGTGGTGGTGGTGTAGGGGAGGTGTAGTGGTGGTGGTGGTGTAGGGAGGGTGGTAGTGGTGGGGTGGTGTAGGGAGGGTGGTAGTGGTGGGGGAGGGAGGGTGGTAGTGGTGGTGGTGTAGGGGAGGGTGGAGTGGTGGTGGTGTAGGGAGGGTGGTAGTGGTGGTGGTGGTGTAGGGAGGGTGGTAGTGGTGGTGGTGGTGTAGGGAGGGTGGTAGTGGTGGTGGTGTAGGGAGGGTGAGTAGTGGTGGTGGTGTAGGGAGATTGGTAGTGGTGGTGGTGTATGAGGGAGGGTGGTAGTGGTGGTGGTGTGGGGAGGGTGGTAGTGGGTGGTGGTGTAGGGAGGGTGGTAGTGGTGGTGGTGGGTGTAGGGAGGGTGGTAGTGGTGTGGTGGTGTAGGGGAGGTGGTAGTGGTGGCGGTGGTGTAGGGGAGGGTGGTAGTGTGGTGGGAGGGAGGGTGGGAGTGGTGTGGTGTAGGGGAGGGTGGTAGTGGTGGTGGGTGTAGGGAGGGGTGGTAGTGGTGGCGTGGTGGTGTGGGGAGGGTGGAGTGGTGGGAGGGGAGGGTGGTAGTGGTGGTGGTGTGGGGAGGGTGGTGGTGGGGTGTGGGGATGTGGTAGTGGTGGTGTAGGGAGGGTGGTAGTGGTGGTGGTGGGTGTGGGGGTGGTAGTGGTGGTGAGGGAGAGTGGAGTGGTGTGGTGGTGGGAGGGAGGGTGGTAGTGGTGGTGGGGGTGTAGGGAGGGTGGTAGTGGTGGTGGGGGTGTAGGGGAGGTGGTAGTCTCGTGGTGGTGTGGGGAGGGTGGTAGTGGTGGTGGGGGGTGTAGGGAGGGTGGTAGTGGTGGTGGGGTGTGGGGAGGTGGTAGTCGTGGGGTGTAGGGAGGTGGTGGTGGTGGTGGTGTGGGGTGGTGGTGGTGGTGGTGGTGTGGGGGAGGTGGTGGTGGTGGTGGTGTGGGGAGTGGTGGTGGTGGGGTGAGGGGAGGTTGGTGGGGTGGTGGGGTGTGAGGGGTGGCGTGGTGGTGTGGGGGTGGGGTGGTGGTGTGGTGTGGGGGGGTAGGGTGGTGGTGGTGTGGGGTTGGTGGTGGTGGTGGTGGGGGGTGGTGGTCGTGGTGGTTGTGGGGGGTGGTAGTGGTGGTGGTGTGGGGGGGTGGTGGTGGTGGTGGTGTAGGGGGTGTGGTGGTGTGGGGAGATTGGTGGTGGTGGTGGTGTGAGGTCGTGGTGGTGTGGGGGGTGGTGAGTGGTAGTGGTGGTGGTGTGGGGGGTGGTAGTGGTGTGGTGGTGGTGAGGGAGGGTGGTAGTGGTGGGGTGGTACAAGACAAAGGGGTTATAGTCCTCACAGCATAATTATATCCACTAGTATAGTTAATTGTCTCCTCACAAAGTTAGACGCATCATGATTGTCTTGTGATATAATGCGTGTGTTATGTTTTGGTGGTTCAGTGTGATTTATGAGGGAGGGTGAGGGTGGTGGGAAGGAGGGTGTGTGTGGAGGAAGGGTAGTTTGTGAGGAAGGTGGTGGAAGGGGTGTTGTGAAGAGGGGTGGAGGTGTGTGGAGGAAGGGTAGTTTGTGAGAGGTGGGTGTGTATGGGTATTGGGGAGGAGGGGTGTGTATATGGGAGGGAGGGAGGAGGATACTGTTGTGAGAGAGGAGAGAGGGGGATAGTGTTGGGAGAGAGGGAACAAGACCCGGGTCGTGGTGGGTGATAGGGAGGGCGGAGGTTGCACAGGTAAGGTTGAACCCCTGAGTTATCGGGGCTGTGGCTGGGATTGGGTTAGTGAGATCCCTCTTGATTGGGGCTCATTAGGATTGGATACCCTCAGACTGGGGCCCATTACGACTGGGGCCCATTACGACTGGGGCCTTACGACTGAGCCATTACAACGGGCCCGTACGATAGGGCCCATTACAACAGGTCCTTACGACTGGGTCCCCTTACGACTGGGGCCCTTACAACAGGGGCCCATTACGACTAGGGCCCATTACAACAGGTCCCCTTACGACTGGGTCCCCTTACGACTGGGGCCCATTACAACAGGGACCATTACAACAGGGGCCAATTACGACTAGGGCCCATTACAATAGGGGCCCATTACGACTAGGGCCCATTACAACAGGGGCCCATTACAACAGGGCTCATTACGACAATCTGTGACAGGCAAGGTTATACAGTATATACCTACCCCGTGCGAAGCTGTGTAATAATAATAATAATAATAATAATAATAATAATAATAATAATAATAAGAGAAGGACCCACGACACTGAAATACGACAAATGAATCATCCCTCATCTCGAAAAAAAAAAGTTAAAACACGCCAGTAATAAAAACTTCCTCTGAAAGTTGAATGAGTTGAAACCAGGTTGAGATTGACGACCTGAGGCGATGATAGGACCAGGGTAAAAGAAATTGATCAACATGGGTGGAAATTGATGATGATTCGTGTTGGAAATAGGGATAAAGATTGATCCTATTAAAGTAAATTGGAAATTGATGATGATTGAGATGAAATAGAATTGGAGATTGATTGTATAGTAGTAGTAGTAGTAGTAGTAGTTAGACTAGTTGAAGGAGAGAGTTAGTGAGGCGGATTGATGGGTTAAGGTTGATTGAGGGTTTGAAGATCAATTGCAGGGTAGAGATTGAATGTAAAATATTTTAAAGTTTGAATGGACGAGAACTTGAAAATTGAACTAACACTTGAGATACGCTTGATAGCAGGAATGAATGGAAAGAATTGAGGGAAGTTGACGAAAAAGGCTTGAAAATTAAGGAAAGTTGACGAAAAAAGTTTGACATTTGAGGAAAGTTGACGAACAGCTTGAAATTTGAGGAAAGTTGACGAAAAAAAGCTGAAATTTGGGAAAGTTGACGAAAAATGCTTGAAATTTGAGGAAAGTTGACGAAAAATGCTTGAAATTTGAGGAAAGTTGACGAAAAAGCTTGAAAATTGAGGAAAGTTGACGAAAAGCTTAAAATTGGAAGAAGTTGACGAGAAAAGCTTGAAAATTGAGGAAAGTTTACGAAAAAAGCTTGAAATTTGAAGATATTTGACGACAAAAATTAAAATTGGTGAAGGTTGACGAGAAAAGCTTGAAAACTGAACTAACACCATTGGAAAAGGAAGTTGTTTGTCTGGTTGTAATTTAGTAAGAATATTAATGGCGCTTGTTATGATGGGGCAATGATAGGTCTTGTGATGGAGAGTGTTTGGCGCTCTCCAATTTGTGGTCTTCGATTTGGCGGTTTTCGATTTGGCGGTCTCCAATTTGACGGTAAAGTGAAGTTGGCGATCTTTAACCTTCCTCTTCCACCCACCCTTCCTCCCCTCACTTTCCCTGCCCTTCCCACCCCCTCTCACCACCTCACCTCTCCTCACACCCCCTTGCCTGTATTATTCTTAGTTTATTAAAGTTTATATAATTTTTCAGTATTTTGCATTATTTTTTTTTTTTTCACTTACGATCTTTTTGTTTCTCCTAAGTTTTTTTTCTCTCAGAGTTACGATAATTTTCCTACATTCCATATTTTCCCTAAAGTTACGATCTATTTTCTAATTTATAGTTACGATATGTTTGTGCGTCATACTTGCGATAGTTTTAACCGATAGTTCATACGTGAGTTGTTATTGTCGTCATGGATAGGAGTCTTAGCGCTGATTGGCTGATGATTGAGGAAACTCTACGGTGATTGGTTGATAATAAAGAAAACTCTCTGGTGATTGATGATGATTAAATTCTGCGTGTTGTTTACGCTCCACTACGGTAACCCCAAAGAGTGGTTATGTTCCTTCCACTATAACTCTCAATTTTATCTCTCCTCACCAACACCTCCATCACTCTCCTCCACCTCTCCACCTCTCCTCCTTCACTCCTCTCACCTCCACCTCTCTCTCCTCCTCCACCTCCTCCTCCACCTCTCCTCCACCTCTCTCCTCCTCCACCTCTCCTCCACCTCTCCTCCACCTCTCTCCTCCACCTCCTCCACCTCTCCCTCCTCCACCTCTCCCTCCACCTCCTCCACCTCCTTCTCTCTCCACCTCTCTCCTCCACCTCTCCTCCACCTCTCTCTCCACCTCTCCCTCCCTCCTCAACCTCTCTCCCTCTCTCCACCTTCTCCTCCACCCTCTCTCTCTCTCCTCCACCTCTCTCCACCTCTTCACCTTCCACCTCTCTCCTCCCCCTCCACCTCTCCTCCACCTCTTCACCTCTTCTCCCCTCCACACCTCTCTCTCTCTCCCCTCCACCTCTCTCCTCCCTCCACCTCTTCTCCCCTCCACCTCTCCCTCCCCCTCCACCTCTCTCTTCTCTCTCTCTCCACCTCTTCTCCCCCTCCACCTCTCTCCCCTCCACCTCTTCTCTCCCCCTCCCACCTCTCCCCTCCACCCTCCATCACCTCTCCTCTCTCCACCTCTCCTCCACCTCTTCCTCCACCTCTCCCCCTCCACCTCTCTCCCCATCTCTCCTCCACCCTCTCTCCTCCACCTCTCCCTCCACCTCTCTCTCTCCTCCACCTCTCTCTCCCTCCACCTCTCCCCCTCCACCTCCTCCCTCCTCTCCTCCACCTCTCCCTCCTCCACCTCTCTCTCCCCCACACCTCTCTCTCCTCCACCTCTCTCCCTCCACCTCTCTCCACCCTCCTCCACCTCTCTCCTCCACCTCTTCTCCCCTCCACCTCCTTCTCCACTCTTCTCTCCTCTCCCTCCTCCACCTCTCTTCCTCCACCTCTCTCCTCCACCTCTCTCTCCCTCCTCTCCTCCACTTCTCCTCCACCTCTCTCCCTCCCCTCCCTCCACTCCTCTCTCTCCACCTCTTCTCCCCCTCCACCTCTCCCTCCACTCCTCCCCTTCACCTCTCCCTCCACCTCTTCCTCCACCTCTCCTCCACCTCTCCCCCTCCACCTCCCTCCACCTCCCCTCCACCTCTCTCTCTCTCCTCCACCTCTCTCCCCTCCACCTCTCTCCTCCCCCTCCACCCACCTCTCTCTCTCCCCCTCCACCTCTCTCTCCTCTCACCCTCTCTCTCTCCCTCCACCTCTCTCCCCTCCACCTCTTCTCTCTCCTCCACCCTCCTCCCACTCCTCTCTCTCTCTCTCCTCCACCTCTCTCTTCCCCTCCACCTCTTCTCTCCTCCACCTCTCTCCTCCACCCTCTCCCCCCTCCACCTCCTCTCCTCCACCTCTCTCTCCTCCCTCCACCTTCTCTCCCTCTCCACCCTCTCCTCCACCTCTCTCTCTCCACCTCTCCCTCCACCTCTCTCCTCCACCTCTCCTCCCTCCACCTCTCCTCCTCCCTCCTCCACCTCTCCTCCTCCACCTCTCCTGCTCCTCCCACCCCTCACTCCACCTCTCCGCCACTCCACCTCTCTCTGCCTCCTCCACCTCTCCCCTCCACCCTGCCTCCCACCTCCTCCTCCACCTCTCCTCCACCTCCTCCACCTTCTCTCTCTCCACCTCTCCTCCTCCCTCCACCTCTCTCTCCTCCTCCACCTCTCTGCCTCCACCTCCGCTCCTCCACCTCCACCTCTCCGCCCTCCACCTCTCCCCTCCACCTCTCCACCTCCACCTCTCCCTCCTCCACCCCCTCCACCTCTCCGCTCCCTCCACCTCCCCTCCACCTCTCCTGCCTCCCACCTCTGCCTCCACCTCCGCCCTCCACCTCTCCCTCCTCCTTCTCCTCCACCTCCGCTCTCACTCTCCCTCCTCCACCCTCTCCCTCCACCTCTCCCCTCCCCCTGCTCCTCCTCCACTCCGCCCTCCCACCTCTCTCCTCCACTCCTCTCCCCCCTCCACCTCTCCCTCCTCCTCCACCTCTCTCCCTCCTCCACCTCTCCCTCCTCCACCTCTCCCCCTCCACTCCCTCTCTGCCCTCCACTCTCCTCCTCCCCCTCCACCTCTCTGCCTCCACCTCTCCTCTCTCCACCTCTCCCCTCTCCACCTCTCTGCTCCTCCTCCACTCCTCCCTCCACCTCCGCTCCTCCACCTCTCTCCTCCTCCACCTCTCTCTGCTCCTCCACCTTCCTCCACCTCTCCACCTCCACCTCTCCTCCACCTCCCTCACCTCTGCCTCCTCCTCCTCCACCTCACCTTCTCCCTCACCTCCTCCACCTCCTCCTCCACCTCCTCCTCCACCTCTCCCCTCCTCCACCTCCTCAATGACATCCGGGAAACAATTGTCAGGAGAAAAATTGTTTCTAATATTTTCCACCATAACTAATTGGCGGAGGGTAATCGGCCTCTTCCTCCCGCCGGAGGTGTTGACTTCAGTTTCAGCCCGTCGGGTTCCGCTCCTCAAGTGGCCTCGTGCCAGGTTTTCCCTCCGACACTCCACAACATTGCCATTTTTCCCCCAGCGTTTACCGTCTTTTTGGACTCGAGGAGAAGTGTAATAAACCTGTTATTTACCCCACACGTTTTATTTCTTATCTGAACATGGGAGGTTAAGACTTGATTCAGCTACAACAAAAATATATTCACTTTATAATTTTATTTTTTTATTTATTTTTAATCCATAAACATCGATGATCAGATAACTGTGTGTGTGTGTGTGTGTGTGTGTGTGTGTGTGTGTTACAACCGACACTGAATAGACAGACATGTTGATGTTACGTTTTCTGCACCACTTCCTGTTTTAGTTGGATGCAGAGCGCCACGTTTTCATCACTTTACTTGTGTTGACAGTTTTCCCGCTTAAACCTTTTGCCGGGGTAAAATTCCTCGTTGATTGGCTTATGTTGGATGTTTTCCAGCCTGAAGAATTTCCCCGGAAACTTGTGTTGCTGATTAGCTAGCTGGAGCATCATTCCCGGTAAACTTTTCCCGCGTAAATTTTATTACGCGGAAACCATTTCCCGGGAAAATTCTGACTGACTTGCATACAGAGGCAAAATTTCTACGAGGATTTAAGGGAAAATTTGTCTTTTTAAAGCAATATTTCCTCGTAAAGCTTCTTCCAGGGAAATGTGTTCACTGGGCCGAGAAAAGTTTTCTTATACTATTTTTTTATTTACATCAAAATTTTGGTGTTGGTGCTAGTGGGATTGTGGTGGTGTGATGGCCACAGTGTCTAGTCTTCATAGTGATTAGTGAAATGGGACCCCAGTCAAAATGGTTAGAAGGTTAGGTTAGGTTTGGTCAGGATAGGATAGGTTAGTTTGGGTCCACGACTGGGGCTCTCCTCATCCTCCTCCTCCTCCACCTCCTCCTCCCTCCTCCTCCTCCCTCCCACGGAATATTACATTTCCTTAAACAAATTTATGTTAAAGGCTACAATAATGCTGACAAGTGTGTTGACTTTAATATCTGTCTGTGGGTCAACTTAGTGTGTATTTGTAGAGTAATTGAAGTGTTTGGGTACGTCGATCTTACAGTACTTTGTTTATGCGTTTATTTTGATTTTGGGTTGGAGAGGTGGTGATGGTGTGGGAGGGTGGTGATGGTGGTGATAGTGAGGGTGGTGGGATAGTGAGGGTGGTGATGGTGGTGATAGTGAGGGTGGTGATGTAGGTGATAGTGAGGTGGGTGATGGTGGTGATAGTGAGGTGGTGAGGTGGTGGTGATAGTGAGGAGGGTGATAGTGAGGGTGGTGATGGTGGTGATAGTGAGGGTGGGTGATGGTGGTGATAGTGAGGGTGGTGATGGTGGTGATAGTGAGGGTGGTGGATAGTGAGGGTGGAGGGATATGGGTAGTGATGGTGGTGGTGATAGTGAGGGTGGAATGGTGATAGTGAGGTGGATGGTGGTGATAGTGAGGGTGGTCGTGATAGTGGGGGTGGTGATGGTGGTGATAGTGATGGTGGTGATAGTGAGGGTGGTGATGGTGGTGATAGTGAGGGTGGTGATAGTAGGATGGAAGATGGTGATGGTGGTGGTGATAGTGAGGGTGGTGGATAGTGAGGGTGGTGATGGTGGTGATAGTGAGGTTGGGTGATGGTGGATAAGTATGTGGTGTGATAGGGAGGTGGTGATGGTGATGGTGGTGATAGTGATGGTGGTGGTGATATGAGGGTGGTGGTGAGAGGAGGGTGGGTGATGGTGGTGATAGTGAGGGTGGATGGTGATATGGGTATGGGTGAAGGAGGGTGGTGGTGATAGTGAGGGTGGTGATGGTGGTGATAGTGAGGGTGGATGGTGGTGATAGTGATGGTGGTGATAGTAAGAGGGTGATGGTGGTGTGAGGGTGATGAAGAGGTGGTGGGATGTGATGAAGTGATGGTGGTGATAGTGAGGTGGTGGTGGTGGTGTGTGAGGGTGGTGATAGTGAGGGTGGTGATGGTGGTGATAGTGGAGGGTGGTGATAGTGAGGGTGGTGGATGGTGGTGATAGTGAGGGTGGTGATGGTGGTGATAGTGATGGTGGTGGATAGTAAGGTGGTGATGGTGGTGATAGTGATGGTGGTGATAGTAAGGGTGGTGGTGGTGTGTGAGGTGGGTGATAGTGAGGGTGGGTGATAGTGAGGAGGATGATAGTGAGGGTGTATGTGGTGATAGTGAGGGTGGTGATGGAGATGAGGAGGGGTGATGGTGGTGATAGTGAGGGTGGTGATAGGGTGATGGTGTGTGAGGTGGTGATAGCGGGTGGTGATAGTGAGGGTGGTGATGGGTGATAGTAAGGGTGGTGATGGTGGTGATAGTGATGGTGGTGATAGGGATGGTGGGCAGGGTGGTGATGGTGTTGGTGGTGATAGTGAGGGTGGTGATGGTGAGGGTGGTGATGGTGGTGTGTGAGGGTGGTGATGGTGGTGATAGTGATGGTAGGATAGTGAGGGTGGTGGATAGTGAGGGGTGGTGATGGTGAGAGTGAGGTGGTGATGGTGAGGGGGTGGTGATAGTGAGGGTGTGATGGGTGTGAGGGTGGTGATAAGATAGTGAGGGGATGGTGGGTGATAGTGAGGGTGGTGTTGTCAGGGGTGGTGGTTAGGAAGTGAGGGTGGGTGATGGTGGTGATAGTGAGGTGGTGGTGTTTGTGGGTGGTGTGTGTGGTGGTGTTGGTGGTGTGTGAGGGTGGTGATGGTGGTGATAGTGATGGTGGTGATAGTGGGAGGGTGGCATAGTGAGGGTGGTGATGGTGAGAGTGAGGGTGGTGATGGTGAAGGTGGTGATAGTGAAGGTGGATGATGGTGTGTGAGGGGTGAATGGTGGTGATAGTGAGGGTGGTGATGGTGGCATAGAGGAAGTGGTGGTGATGGTGGGTGTGTGTGCGTGAGGGTGGTGATGGTGGTGATAGTGATGGTGGTGATAGTGAGGGTGGTGATGTAGGTGATAGTGAGGGTGGGTGATAGTGAGGGGTGGTGATGGTGGTGATAGTGATGGTGGTGGTGATAGTGAGGGTGGTGTGAAGTGAGGGTGGTGGATGGTGGTGAGGAGGAGGGTGGTGGGAGGGTGGTATAGTGAGGGTGGTGGTGATAGTGAGGGTGGTGATGGTGGATGGTGAGGGGTGATGATGGGTGGTGATAGTGATGGTATGGTGATAGTGAGGGTTGGTGATAGTGAGGGTGGTGATGGTGGTGATAGTGAGGGTGGTGATGGTGGTGAAGTGGAGGGTGGTGATAGAGGGAGGATAGTAGGAAGATGGGATATGGAGGGTGGTGATGGTGGTGATAGGATGGTGGTGATAGTAAGAGTGGTGATGGTGTGGAGGGTGATGATATTGAGGGTGGATGGTGTGATGAGATGGTGGTGATAGGAGGGTGGTGGTGGTGGTGTGTGGAGGGTGGTGATAGTGAGGGTGGTGATGATGGTGATGGGGAGGGTGGTGGTGATAGTGAGGGTGGATGGTGGTGATAGTGAGGGTGGTGATGGTGGTGATAGTGATGGTGGTGATAGTAAGGGTAGATGGTGGTGATAGTGATGGTGGTGATAGTAGGGGTGGTGGTGGTGGTGTGTGAGGGTGGTGATAGTGAGGGTGGTGATGGTAGGATAGTGAGGTGATGGTGGTGATGAGGAGGGTGGTGATGGTGGTGATAGTGAGGGTGGTGATGGTGGTGATAGTGAGGGTGGTGATAGTAGGGTAGTGATGGTGGTGTGAGGGTGGTGATAGCGCGGGTGGTGATAGTGAGGGTGGTGATGGTGGTGATAGTAAGGTGGTGATGGTGGTGATAGTGATGGTGGTGATAGTAAGTGTGTGAGGGGGGAGGGTGTTGGGTGGTGATAGCAGGTGATAGTGAGGGTGGTGATGGTGGTGTGTGAGGGTGGTGAATGGTGATAGTGATGGTGGTGATAGTGAGGGTGGTGATAGGAGGGTGGTGATGGTGAGAGTGAGGGTGGTGATGGTGAGGGTGGTGATAGTGAGGGTGGTGATGGTGGTGTGGAGGGTGGTGATGGTGGTGATAGTGAGGTGGGATGGGGTGATAGTGAGGTGGTGGTGTTTAGGGTGGTGTTGGTGGTGTGTGTGAGGGTGCGATGGTGGTGATAGTGATGGTGGTGATAGTGAGGGTGGTGGTGTTTGTGGGTGGTGTGTGTGGGTGGTGTTGGTGGTGTGTGAGAGGGTGGTGATGGTGGTGATAGTGATGGGTATAGTGAGGGTGGTGATAGTGAGGGTGGTGATGTAGAGAGTGAGGCAAGGTGTGATAGTGAAGGTGGTGAATGGTGGAGGGTGGTGATGGTGGTGAGTGAGGGTGATGGTGGTGTGTGTGTGGGTGGTGTGTGAGGGGGTGATGGTGGTGATAGTGATGGTGGTGATAGTGATGTGGTGGATAGAGGGTGGTGATGGTGAGAGTGAGGGTTGATGGTGATTGTGGTGATAGTGAGGGTGGTGATGGTGGTGTGTGAGGGTGGGGATATGGTGATAGGAGGGTGGTGGGTGATGGTGGTGTGTGTGGGTGGTGTGTGGGTGTGGTGTGTGTCGTGATGGTGGTGGTGTGTGATGGTAGGGTGTGGTGGTGGTGTGTGGGTGGTGATGGTGGTGTGTGAGGGTGGTGTTGGTGGTGTTGTGTGATGGTGGTGTGTGGGTGGTGTGTGTCGTGATGGTGGTGGTGTGTGATGGTGGAGATGGTGATGTGTGAGGGTGGTGTTGGTGGTGTATGGTGATGATGGGCGATGGTGTGTAATGGTGGTGGTGATGGTGTTGTGTGCGGTGATAGAAGGTAAAGCACATTCAATAGCTATGTAGGCTCTGGTTATGGAAGGTGAGAATGAATGAATGGTTGAGTCTGCATTTGGTGGTATCGTGTTAAGACCTTGTGATCAGTGTCAAGTAGTTGCATCACTCACCTTCCCTGACTGAACTGACTGAACTGACATATTCTCCTGCCTCGTGAACTTAACATAGCCAGTGACCCATTTATGCTCCACCTGAGAGAGAGAGTAACTAACTAACTCCCTCACTGAGAGAATTTTTAATCACCACTGACTAAAATGATGTGGCAACCAATCACACCTTGTTTACACAGCTCACACTGGCCTTTTGGGAACTGTGAACTAGGGGTCCCATAGTCCTGGGTACGGACAGTGTGAGTAAACAGCACACTTACGTAACCTATATATTGGCACTGCACTTGATTACCTCTACTTTCTCAACGTTAAAGTTAGGTACTCGTTCGGAGATGGTGTGTGGTGAGGTGGAGATGGGTGTGGTGAGGGGGGTATGAGTGTGGTGAGGGGTGATGGGTGGGTGTGGTGAGGGGAGATGGGTGGGTGTGGTGATGGGAGATAGGTGTGGTGAGGGGAGATGGGTATGGTGAGGTGGAGATGGGGTGTGGTGAGGGGGTATGGGTGGGTGGGAGGGGGGTGATGTGGGTGGGTGGGGAAAGGAAGATGGCAAGCCGGGAGGGGAGATGGGCGGTGGAGAGGATGGGTGTGGGTAGGGGTGATGGGTGGTGGTGAGGGGAGATGGGTGGTGAGGGGGGGTGATGGGTGGGTGTCGAGGGAAGATGGGTGGTAGAGGGAGATGGTGTCGAGGAGATGGGCGGTGAGAGGTGATGGGGTGGTGGAGGGGAGATGGGTGTGGTGGGAGGGGAGATGGGTGTGTTGGAAGGGGTAAGGGGTGTGGTGACGTGAGGGAAGATGGGTGTGTTGAGGGGGGTAAGGGGTGTGGTGGGAGGGGAGATGGGTGTGTTGAGGGGGGGGTATGGGTGTGGTGAGGGGGTGATGGGTGGCGGTGAGGGGTGATGGTGGGTGTCGTGGGAGGGAAGATGGGTGGTGTGGTGAGGGGAGATGGGTGGGTGAGGGGTGATGGGTGGGGTGGTGAGGGGGAGATGGGGTGTGGTGGGAGGTGATGGTGGGTGTCGTGAGGGAAGACAGGGGTGTGGTGAGGGGAGATGTGGTGTGGGTGGGAGGGGTGATGGGTGGGTGGTGAGGGGGAGATGGGTGTGGTGAGGGAGGGTATGGGGTGTGGTGAGGGGAGATGGGTGGTGATGGGTGAGTGTGGTGAGGGAGATGGGTGGTGAGGGGTGATGGGTGAGTGTCGTGAGGGGAAGACAGGGTGGTGAGGGGAGATGGGTGTGGTGAGGAGGGGGTATGGATGTGGGTGGGGAGATGGGTGCGGGAGATGGGTGGTGGGAGGAGATGGGTGAGGGGAGATGGGGTGTAGGAGGAGATTGTTTTACACACGTGCTAAGCTGTCTACATATACTGTGTCAGCCATCTCCTCTCTCTCCTTATTTTCCTCACCCACCCTCTTCCCTCACTCATCCTGTCTCATTCACCCTCTGTCTCCCCACTCTCCCCTCACTCACCCTCACTCCCCTCACTTACCGCCTCTCCCATCACAAACCCTCTTCCCTCACTTACTCCCTCACTCTCACTTCCCTCACTCATCCTCTCCCCTCATCCTCTGTCCCCTCAACCCCTCACTCACGACCCTCACTCTCCCCTCTATCCACACTCGGCTTCAATATTATTTAATTTCTTTACATCTTTCTCTCTCTCTCTCTCTCTCTCTCTCTTATTTACTCACTTTTTCTCTCCTTTTTCTCCCACTTTCTTTCTCCACCTTTTCCCCTCTCATAGTTCTTCACGTTTCTTTCTTTCTTTCTTTCTTTCTATCTTTTTCCTCTCCTCTCCACTTCCTTACTTACTCACTCACTCACTCACTCACTCACTCACTCACTCACTCACTTACTCACTCACTTACTTACTTACTTACCCCTTTTCATCCCTCCGTCTGTCTCTCATCCCCTCTGTTAGCGGTCCGCCTCTCTTCCCTCTCCACTTCCTCTCTCCCCTCTCCACTTCCTCTCTCCCCTCCTCTCTCCCTCTCTCCTCCTCCTCCCCTTTCATAATTCTCTTTGCGTTCTTCCATTACAATACTTAGTTAATTCCCCTCACCCCCTCCACGCCTCTCACTCAGCTTCACGCCCTCTCACTCAGTCCCGCGCCCTCTCACTCAGTCCCGCGATCTCTCACTCAGTCCCATGGATCTCCCTCACTCAGTCCCATCAGCTGCCTCTAAATCTGAGTCCCACGCCTCTCACTTTGTCCCACCTAGTCCCAAAGCCTCTCAGCCCAGTCTCACGCCCCTTCAATGAGAAAAGTCCCATGCCCCTCACTCACCATGCCCCCTCACTCACCACGCCCCCTCACTCACCACGCCCTCTACTCACCACATGCCCCTCACTCTCACCATGCCCCCTCACTCACCACGCCCCTCACTCCACCATGCCCCCTCACTCACCATGGTCAGAGACAAAACTCACAAGAAGAGAATTACATACATAAGTAGGAAGTATAGAGAGTAGGCATGTAAAGATAGGAAACTTGGTAGCGTGGCCTGGATGTTATTTGCACAGCGTCACTACGCTTATCTTATCTCATATGTCAATACACATATATCACTTCTTAAAGGGACAACTTGTTAAACACCTCTTGATACAACTATTTATTACTTCACTCAATGACATGGACACATTAATATCACTATTATATCGGGGTACTAACACATTATGCTTTACGTTACTTGACACTGACTCTCGGACACACCTGAATGAATACACTTCCCACAGTAGGTAACTCACCCTAGGACGTTCTGACAAGACTCACGTGTACCCTGACGTAGGCCCAGTGAGTGCTGGCTGGGCTGCCTCCTATGAGAGGCTTCTGCTTAGCTGGGGTCTGGTCGGGAAGTCCCCTTCCCGACCTGGGGAGAGGGTGAGCTTGACTCTGAGAATCTCCAGAGTAATGAGCGTCTCCTCAGAATGTTCAAATGACAACCAGGATCAGAATGATAATCAGAATGGTAATGGAATGGTAATGGACCCCCGAATGCCCGTGGACGGGACTGTAGGGCCTTTATATGGGGTCGGCCCAGCCGGCTTCTGACCTCTAACAATTAACACTAAACTGGTTTGATCTGGATAATTATGTGCAGGTGTGGTCCTGGCCAGGTGTCTTGGCTAGGTGCGGTTGTAGGTCACCGGCTCACGTCATTAGCGGCGAGGTCAAGTCCCTAGGGTCGACCTGAGGTGTGTCAACCTGGAATGCGGTGGTACCACGAGGTCTGTGGTGTACTTGCTGTTATATGTGACATAATTCTGGGCTGTAAGGTTTGGTCTGACAATCACTCATTACACCTCCCGCCAAGACCAAAGCTTCATCACAGAGACTGATGTCACATATAGACAGCAACATCACGTGTGGTATCAAAGATAATCCCTGGGGCGCTAACATAGTCTCACATTCACAAACAACAATCTCATAGGTGTATGTTTTTCTACTGGCGCTAGTTTGATCTGACAAAGCTCACTATACCTCCCGCCAAGATCAAAGCTTCTATGCCAGGAGAAAAAGGAAACATAGCAAGTGAACATAGAATGAAAAAATCCTTCATATGTAGCATAGTGTCCGAGGCAACCTTGCAAATCACATTCTACAAACAATAACAGGTGTTACATTTCCTTATCAGCCCATGTCAAAATAATAATTCATCTCAGTCAGTAATATAGCTACAACATCGTGTTTCATAGTCCAAGACATTGATCAAATGAACTCATAGAAAAAAGTGAGACTAAAAAAAAGACATTCTTTGTAGTAAACATCAACAAAATCAGAGAAAATACTTCAAAATACACAAAAAATGTTCCTACTTCACATATTAGGGTATTGATATCTTTTTATTATACATCAACAACATCAGTACATTAGTTGGGTCCGGCATAGCTCACGTCTTCCATCCAGCTGGTATCTGAAAAATAGGGGATGGCGGCAGCTCAGCAGTTGTAGTCGGTTGGTCCTTCATCATCGACTTTCTTGTGATGTCAGGACAGCACATCTTCTGTCTTCTTTCTTCACATAGCACATCTTCTGTCTTCTGTCTTCTTTCTTCACATACCGCACCTTGTAGGTCGTTTCTCCACACCTTCTGACTTCTTCTCACTTCCTCCTGGTTTCCATACTCTTCCAGACGAGTTTTCTGTCCCATCTGCGTTCTTCCTCTATACATCTTCATTTTCATATTCCAGATGAATTTTTCTGCTCCATCTGAGTTTCTTTATACATCTTCGTTTTCCGTCATATTCCAGATGAATTTTTCTGCTTCATCTGCATTTCTTCTCTGCAACATCATCATTTTCAACATATTCCAGACGAATTTTTCTGCTCCATCTGTATTTCTTCTCTGCAACATCATCATTTTCAACATATTCCAGACGATTTTCTGTTCGTCTGCCGACGGCCCTTTCCGGCCGGGATGAAAGCCGGTCCACTGTTTGGGCTGTCGTCTCCTTAGATGACTCGTAAGGCAGGTTCCGCGGACCAGGGCTCGCCCTCCGTACGTGAGTGTCGGCGAGACCAAAGACCGTCCTGTCTTACACCTTCCACAGTGGTGAATCCCTCCCTGGCTGGGCTCACCAGGGTTCGTTGTGTGGCGATCCATTCCACACTCCTTACTTCCTAAAGTAGAAAAATATAAAATCTTCTTAATCCTATACCAAGGGAGGACTTGAAAGAAGTGACGTGGTGTGTGGTGGGTTTCGTGCTGCCTTCATCAAGCTGCATTCATCACGCTGCTTTCATCATGCTGGTTCTTCTCTGCTCGTATGTACTGTGGTTGACGTCCGGCTGGCCATGGGTGGTACTGTGTGTGACATTTGACAGAGAAACAATCCTAAAGGGGTGATGGATTAGTTGGAAGTGCATTCGCAAAAAAAAAGTTTACTTTATATGTTAGGTCAATGTTTGGCAACTATCATTTCCGTCCCGACAATGTTCTCATCAGGCTGGGTCGGGGAGTGAAGCTCTGCGCACTACACTGAATATCATTTATCACTGCGCGTCAAAGAGTACATCACAAATCATAATAGCATAAAAATACACTGAGTGAAGCTCTGCATTCATCGCAATATTACTTTATATTAACCATCATCAACAACACACAGCTTACGGGACAAAAGACGGGGGATTAGTGTGGTCAAGCGAGGCGGGGCAGGTCAGAAGGACGTGAGGTCACCCGAGCGGGGTGGGGCGAGGCAGGGCGGCGCGGGGCGAGGCGAGGCTGGCCAGGCCCAGCCAGGCTGGTGCGTTGCGGGTGAGGTGGGGAGGAGCCGAGGCGTGGTTGATCGGGCCAAACCGAGGCTTCGCGGGGCGGGGAGGTGCACGGAACGGAGGGGCGGGGCAGGGCAGGGCAGGGATGGGAGGAAGGGTAAGGAGGGTGAGGTAAGGATTAGGACAGGGAGGAGGATGTAGGTTAAAAGACATGTTAAGTTATAACAGTTAGTACAGACACCGCTTTCATCACTGAAACACAATGGCTACATTTAACACTGACCAACAATCAAACTGCACTTGGGCTACTGAGAATGCCACAGATAGCGGGTGACACTGAGAAATTACGTTAAGCACTGAACATATTTCTAGTAAAAATTCGCGCCTACCACGACGAGAGACATTTACTTGAGCTGTAACGGAGACACACTAGGACACTTTTCACGCTACTACGCAGGAACTTCTTATTACGCACTTTTGAACTAACGAGCCAGGTGTTATGGCTAACCGAGGGAAGGCATGGGTTTACGTTAAGTACACTGTTACCAATAACAAGGGACGAGGGGAGCGTGGGTTAACGTCATAGTTCGCTGCCACCAACGTAATGACGTAAACACAAATAGAGGAAGAATATAAATAAGTAAGAATAGAGAGTAGAGATGTAAAGGTAGGAAACTTGGTAGCGTGGCCTGGATGTTATTTGCACAGCGTCACTACGCTTATCTTATCTCGTATGTCAATACACGTATATTACTTCTTAAAGGGACAACTTGTTAAACACCTCTTGATACAATTATTTATTACTTCACTCAATGACATGGACACATTAATATCACTATTATATCGGGGAACTAACACATCATGCTTTACGTTACTTGACACTGACTCTCGGACACACCTGAATGAATACACTTCCCACAGTAGGTAACTCACCCTAGGACGTTCTGACAAGACTCACGTGTACCCTGACGTAGGCCCAGTGGTGCTGGCTGGGCTGCCTCCTATGAGAGGCTTCTGCTTAGCTGGGGTCTGGTCGGGAAGTCCCCTTCCCGACCTGGGGAGAGGGTGAGCTTGACTCTGAGAATCTCCAGAGTAATGAGCGTCTCCTCAGAATGTTCAGAGATGACAGCAGGATCAGAATGATAATCAGAATGGTAATGGAATAGGAATGCCGTGGACGGGACTGTAGGGCCTTTATATGGGGTCGGCCCAGCCGGCTTCTGACCTCTAACAATTAACACTAAACTGGTTTGATCTGGATAATTGTGTGCAGGTGTGGTCCTGGCCAGGTGTCTTGGCTAGGTGCGGTTGTAGGTCACCGGCTCACGTCATTAGCGGGCGAGGTAGTCCCTTGGGTCGACCTGAGGTGTGTCAGCCCGGAATGCGGTGGTACCACGAGGTCTGTGGGCATGCCCTCCTCACCATGCCCCCCACTCACCATGCCCTCACCACCATGCCCCCTCCTCACCATGCCCTCACTCACCACGCCCCCTCCTCCACCACGCCCCCCTCACTCACCATGCCCCCACCATGCCCCCCCTCACTCACCACATGCCCCTCCTCACCACGCCCCTCACTCACCATGCCCCTCACACTCACCACGCCCCCCCCACCATGCCCCTCCCTACCATGCCCCTCCCTCACCACATGCCCCTCCCCCACACCCCCTTACCCCTGCTACCCTACCCCACCCTCCCTCACTCCTCCCTCATTCTCTCACCATTTCATTTTTTTACCCTGTCTCTAACTCTCTCCCCTTACTTCCCTACTTCTCACTTTCCTTTACTCTGCTCCTTTATCTCCTCACCCCTCACTTTGTTCTCACTTCCCCTCGTCCCCGCAGAACTCACCGGCACTTACCTCCCTCACTTCCCCTCGTCCCCTGCAGAACTCACCTGGGCACTTACCTCCCCTCACTTCCCCTCGTCCCCTGCAGAACTCACCTGGGCACTTACCTCCCTCACTTCCCTCGTCCCCTGCAGAACTCACCTGGGCACTTACCTCCCTTCAAGCAAGTCCCTCTGTCCTCCCTCACCAAATCCCTCATTTCTCCGCACCCAATCCTACACTTCCCCTCATCGTTGCTCACTTCCTCAGTCAGTACCTCCACTTCCAACTTACTCCATCATCTTCAGTCCCTCCCCTCTTCACCACTTACCAAATCCCACTCCTCCTCCTCTCCACCACTCACCAAATCCCTCTCCTCTGATGGTCCCTCAGAGAGAAAACCCGATTAGTCCTTCTCTTCCCTCTTTCCACACACCGTTTTAGGGGCATCTCCCTCCCCTTCTCCTCCTTCTTCTTATTCCTCCTCCCTCCCTCATCCCTCTCCTTTCTTCCCCTCCACTCCTTTTCCCCCCACCCCCTTCCTACCCCCATCTCCCCATTTCTTCCTTCTATCCTCCGTCCTCACCCATCTCCCCTCCTTCTCCACTACCCTTTCCTCCCCCTATCCTCTTTCTACCTCCCACCCCTTCCTCCCATCCCCTTCTCTTCCTCCCATACCCCTTCCTCCCCATCCCCTTCTACTCCCACCCCCCCTTCCTCCCCATCCCCTTCTCTTCTACCTCCCACCCCTTCTCCCCATCCCCTTCTTCTCCCATCACCCCCCTTCCTCCCCATCCTCCCATCACCCCCCTCCCCATCCTTCTTCCCTCCCATCACCCCCCCCCCCCCATATTTTTTGCCAGCCTACCTTTACCTGATCAGGTTAATTCATCTCCCTAACTTCCCTCAACACTCCCCGAGTTTCTCAAAGTAGTCACTAACTTTCCTTAACTTTCACTATACAATGAGAGGATTTTTAATGACTATTTTTATAATTTGTCTCTTCTTCTCGGTAGCAACTCAGAAAATTAAGGAAGGTATTGTTTTTGTTTTTCTTATTCGGGTTTGAGTTGTTTTGTGTTAGAAAGACTTTGTGTTTTAGTTGTTTATGAGAGCAGTAAATGGATGTAGGTGGTTGTTCCAATGTTTTGATGATAATAATAAAAAAAAAAATAATAAGCGGTTTATTTCTGCACACATATACCAATGAAACAACCAGATTACAGTTAACAAAGATATTACATAAGCCGTTACAGTACAGTACAGATAAAATACAAACCAATATGGTGACTACATGACAAATACAGATATTAATACAACGAGAGTAAACCTGCTTGTAACACCTGGTAACAGTTAATTAGGTGGATGGAAGGGGTTAATAGCAGGTAAGGTAATTTGGTAATTATGGAGAAATTTAGTACCTAACGTAACCTAACATTAACGGTGGAGCAGATAGGCTGGGCGGGGCAAGGAGTGGCGTGAGGGCAAGGTAGGGGTGGCGTGAGGGACAAGGTAGGGTGGCGTGAGGGACAAGGTAGGGTGGCGTGAGGGACAAGGTAGGGTGGCGAGGGACAAGGTAGAGTGTGAAGTGAGGGCAAGGTGGGGTGGCGTGAGGGACAATAGGGAGCGTGAGGGACAAGGTAGGTGGCGGGGCAAGGTAGAGGCGTGAGGGCAAGGTAGGGTGGCGTGAGGGACAAAGTAGGGTGGCGTGAGGGACAAGGTAGGGTGGCGGAGGGGAGCGTAGGTGGCGTGAGGGACAAGGTAGGGTGGCGTGAGGGCAAGGTAGGGTGGCGTGGAGGGACAAGGTAGGGTGGCGTGAGGGACAAGGTAGGGTGGCGTGAGGGACAAGGTAGGGTGGCGTGAGGGACACGGGGTAGGTGGCGTGAGGGACAAGGTAGGGGTGGCGTGAGGGGCAAGGTAGGGGGCGTGAGGGACAAGGTAGGGTGGCGTGAGGGACAAGGTAGGGTGGCGTGGGGGCAAGGCAGTGTGGCGTGAGGGACAAGAAGTGAAGTGAGGGGCAAGGTAGGGTGGGCGGAGGGACAAGGTAGGGTGGGTGGAGGGACAAGGTAGGGGTAAGGAGGGGCAAGTAGGTGGCGTGAGGCAAGGTAGGGTGGCGTGAGGGACAAGGTGGGGTGGCGTGAGGGACAAGGTAGGGTGGCGTGAGGGACAAGGTAGGGTGGCGGAGGGGCAAGGTAGGGTGGCGTGAGGGGCAAGGTAGGTGGCGTGAGGGACAAGGTAGGGATGCGGAGGGACAAGGTAGGGTGGCGTGAGGGACAAGGTAGGGTGGCGTGGAGGACAAGGTAGGGTGGCGTGAGGGGCAAGGTAGTGTGAAGTGAGGGGCAAGGTAGTGTGAAGTGAGGGGCAAGGTAGTGTGAAGTGAGGGGCAAGGTAGGTAAAATGAATTGAATTGAAACAGTTTATTTCTACAAGAAAAACACAGATACAGAGTGGATAATAATAACAATATTAACATGGCTGAGCCAGTTGAGAACCTGAGCTCTCTTTGAGGCACCTGATATATACTATAAGACATCTCAAGGAAGTATATGTAACATTTAGTATCATCTGGAATAGTACAATAGCATGGTGGTAATACGAACATCCCACAAGTTGTTAATCACGGTTATCACTTCAATATGTATTTATTTTATTTATTTATTATTTTTTTTATTTTTTATATTATAAGTATATACAAATTACAGTGGAATTTAAAACATAAGTATATAGAGCAGTACAACCTGGGTTTGTACAGCAACACATGAAACAAGATGACAGAGCTGTCAGGATTATGTCTATTGGCAATTATGTTTATTAGTAATGGTAATTACTTATTTATTTACGATAATTTCCGATAAAACCGTTTTGATGGAGCAATAAAAAGCAGGTACTGTAAATATAGAGTAGGTGTTACAAAAAATACTTAGACAATAGATAACTGAGTAAGGAGCAATAACGAACAACAAATACAACATCAATAAAAATAAAATGAGAAAATGCAAATACCAAGTAAACAAATAAAAGAACAACGAAAAAAGTTGTGTTAGTGTGAGTAAGCCCAGCAGACCCATGACCTCAGAGGCGGACCCTGGGGAGAGAGGGGCAAACGGCCTGGGAACTGTAATTATATGAACTTGACCTGCCTCTCCTGCTCCCCCTTGTCCCTCAACTCACCCTCCACCTCTCGCCCCTTCCTCCCCCCCCTCCCACTACCCCCTCCCCCCACCCAATGCCCCACTGCCCATCCTTACCAACGGGCTCTTTCTTCACTCCACAATCCCCTTCCCCATCACCCCACGTCTTCCTCCCCCATCACCCCACATCCCCCATGCCCCCTCCGCCCCTCATGATACAAGGTGCCCCCCCAAAGAATCTTATTAACACCATTGGAAACATTAAATCTTGGTCGTTTTATTCTTACCATTGTTATTGACGTTAAACCCGTGATTTTTTTCGTTTTTTGTTTTGTTTTTGTATTTGTTAATGATTAATTTTTTTTGGGGGATTTTTTCTTCACTAGATAAGTCCTTTGTGTTTAGGAAGATAGACAGCTGGTGCGGAGGTGACAGCTGGTGCGGGAGGCAGACAGCTGGTGCGGGAGGTAGACAGCTGGTGCGGGAGGTAGACAGCTGGTGCGGGAGGGTAGACAGCTGGTGGGGAGGGCAGACAGCTGGTGGGAGGTAGACAGTTGGTGCAGGGGAGGGTAGACAGCCTGGTGGGAGGTAGACAGCTGGTGCGGGAGGTAGAAAGCTGGTGGGGGAGGTAGACAGCTGGTGCGGGAGGGCAGACAGCTGGTGTGTGGAGGTAGACAGCTGGTGCAGGAGGGCAGACAGCTGGTGCGGGAGGTAGACAGCTGGTGTGGGAGGTAGACAGCTGGTGAGGGAGAGACAGCTGGTGGGAGGGTAGACAGCTGGTGTGGGGAGGTAGACAGCTGGTGGGGAGGTAGACAGCTGGAGTGGGGAGGTAGACAGCTGGTGCGGGAGGTAGACAGCTGGTGGGAGGTAGACAGCTGGTGTGGGAGGGCAGGACAGCTGGTGGGGAGGTAGACAGCTGGTGGGGGAGGTAGACAAGGTGTGGGGAGGTAGACAGCTGGTGTGGGAGGTAACAGCTGGTGTGGGAGGTAGACAGCTGGTGTGGGAGGTAGACAGCTGGTGTGGGAGGCAGACAGCTGGTGCGGGGAGGTAGACAGCTGGTGTGGGAGGTAGACAGCTGGTGCGGGGAGGTATAGCCAGTGTGGGAGGTAGACAGCTGGTGTGGGAGGGGCAGACAGCTGGTGCGGGAGGCAGACAGCTGGTGCGGGGAGGCAGACAGCTGGTGCGGGAGGCAGACAGCTGGTGTGGGAGGGTAGACAGCTGGTGGGGAGGTAGACAGCTGGTGCGGGAGGGCAGACAGCTGGAGGTGGGGAGGTAGACAGCTGGTGGGAGGTAGCTGGTGTGGGAGGTGGACAGCTGGTGGGAGGTAGACAGCTGGTGGGGAGGTAGACAGCTTGTGGGAGGGTAGACAGCTGGTGCGGGAGGTAGACAGCTGGTGTGGGAGGTAGACAGCTGGTGGGGGAGGTAGACAGCTGGGGTGGGAGGCAGACAGCTGGTGGGGAGGTAGACAGCTGGTGGGAGGGTAGACAGCTGGTGGGGAGGTAGACAGCTGTGTGGGGGAGGTAGACAGCTGGTAAAGTGGGAGGTAGACAGCTGGTGGGGAGGGGACAGCTGGTGTGGGGAGGCAGACACAGTGGGAGGTAGACAGCTGGTGTGGGAGGTAGACAGCTGGTGTGTGGAGGGCAGACAGCTGGTGGGGAGGCAGACAGCTGGTGTGGAGGTAGACAGCTGGTGTGGGAGGTAGACAGCTGGTGGGGGAGGTAGACAGCTGGTGGGAGGTAGACAGCTGGTGTGGGGAGGTAGACAGCTGGTGGGGAGGTAGACAGCTGGTGTGGGAGTAGACAGCTGGTGGAGGGTGACAGCTGGTGCGGGAGGCAGACACAGGTGGGGGAGGTAGTGACAGTGGGAGGTAGACAGCTGGTGTGGGAGGTAGAGACAGCTGGTGCGGAGGTAGACAGCTGGTGGGGAGGTAGACAGCTGGTGCGGGAGGGTAGACAGCTTGTGTGGGAGGTAGACAGCTGGTGGGGATGTATACAGCTGGGAGGGCAGACAGCTGGTGGGGAGGGTAGACAGCTGGCAGGAGGTACAGCTGGTGTGGGGAGGTATACAGCTGGTGCGGGAGATAGACAGCTGGTGCGGGTGGTAGACAGCTGGTACAGGAGGTAAACAGCTGGTGGGGAGGCTCGGCACAATATAGTGTGGTAGGGAGCCGCTGGACTGCGGTTCCTGTGAGGAGGAAGTAACACCACATAGCACCTCTGGCCACGCCCCTGGCCCCCTGGACTCAAGGGGAGCTAACCTGCGCTACTGAGTGAGGGGAGGAAGGTCCTGACAGAGGGAGAGAGAGACAGGAAGGAGGACAGATGGGGAGGAAGAAAGACGGCAGAGACAGATGAAAGAGGGAGATAGAGGGAGAGGAAAGAAGAGAAAGAGGGGAAACTGAGGGGAGGAAGCATGGCTGGGATGACAGAAGGCTGAGAGGGGAGAAGAGGGGAAGGGAGGGGGAACAGATAAATGCAAGAGGCATGGAAGGGAAAAAAAGAGAGGTGGGGCAGAGGGGATAGAGTGTTGTGGGATGAAGTTGACATAGGATGAGAGAGAGAGAGAGAGAGAGAGAGAGAGAGAGAGAGAGAGAGAGAGAGAGAGAGAGAGAGACCAAACACGACTGAGGGGAAACAGAAGAAGGGCGAGTGTGTATTAAGAAGAGGGGAGAGGTGGAAGAAAGAGGGAAAGAACAGAACATAGGAGGAGATGGAGAGTGATAATGAGGGAATAAGACAAAAGATAGTGAAGATGAAAGTAATAGACACGAGAGAAGAACATTCGTTAAGGTGAGGATATGGGAGACAAGAGAACGAATGATAATAACTGAATAACAAGAGTGAATGATAGAAGTGAATAACTGCGCGATAGTGAAGGTGAACACAATGTATAGGGAGACGAGTGGTGGTAGTGGTTGGTGATGGTGGTTGGAAGAAGGTGGTATATTGATATTGAAACAGTTTATTTAGCCAGAAGAACACAGATACAGAGTGGATAATAATAACAATATTAACATGGCTGAGCCAGTTGAGAACCTGAGCTCTTTAGGCACCTGATATATACTATACATTTATCTCAAGGAAGTATTATGTAACATTTAGTATCATCTGGAATAGTACAATAGCATGGTGGTAATAAGAACATCTCATGATGTTACCTCGGTTATCACTTCAATATTTGTGTATTTTATTTATTTTTTTACATTTATATTATAAGTATATACATACTGTACAATGGAGTTGATATACATAAATATGATAAGGGAGGGAAGCAGTACAACATGGGTTGTATTAAGGTGGAACAAGAGGACAGAGCTGTCAGTATCATGTCAAGTTGGTTAGTTTTTTAGTTTAACAAATTTATTGACAAAGCTTGGAGTACAGTTTGTCTACTCTGGGTAATTCAGTCAGGTCTTGACACTGAGGGTGGTGTCACTTCTCACTGCCACGTAGGACAGAGGTTCATACACAAAGGAATAGATCTTATTCATTAACAGTATTGCTATCGCTACGTGCCGGCCACATGTTCAGTAAAGAAACTGTTTACAAACCATAATAGCTTACTAGGCGAGATGGAACTGGTAGCAGCTGTGTGACTGCCTGAAGACAGAGTCTCGCCTGCCACCGTAGAGATAGCATCTTGAATTTTCGTTCCTGCCAACATCTACTGAGGATATTATATTCGTTCTCGTTGGTCAAACCCCAGACCCAAAAACGTGAGAGGATTGTGAACTATTAAACTCTAATGACTCTAAATAACTTTAATAAGTGTATTTATGTACTGTATGGCTGATCATATACAAACTGTGTCCTGATGTATCAACAGTTGTAACATGTGAGTTATGTTTAAGAGGTTAATAGTTATGTGCTGCATATTGATCGTAAATTATTCAAAACTGTGTGTCCTGATATACCATGCATTTGTTATGTGTAAATTGTTCTTAAACAAGTTTTGACCGAATTATACTCATCGCAACGACAGTCTCATTATTATCCAGCACATACCAAAATCGCCCCATGAGCAGTTACAGTATATAGGCTTAGAGTCATGAGGGTGATGTCACTGTTGACTGCCATGCAGGACAGTGGTTCATATACATTGACGTCATATTCTAATTGAAGACTAATCAACCGGGGTAGCAAATTTGGGAAAAACAGCAAGAATGTCCTCAAACACCCCGATTCCAATGAAGTAACAAAGTTCATGATAATAAAAAGTGACCTGAAGTCTTTACAGTGTCACATCTAACAATATAGTGTTCAAAGTAAAATGCTTTGAAGGTTTATCACAAGTTTAAGTAAAGTTCCAGTATGGGTACAAAGCTACTAACTTGCCAGATGTGTCTGCATATTCTAGCCCACCTGCCTACGACTATATCACACGCCCAAATCTGTCCTACTAGCCATAACGCCGGTACCTCTGTCACCAATTTTTTCATATTTACCAATGCCAAACCGCCAGTCCCTGCATTTCTCAGTTCTTTCTAGATCAGAGTCTGAGTCTGCCCTTGAATGCTTAGTACAACATTGGACGCCAAGGTCACGGTCAACATTTCTTACCCGCCCCATTCGGCCAGTCATATCAAAGCACGGTCACCGATAAATTCCACCCAACATGACTAACCAACAACGCTGGCAAACATATTTATTGCAATGGTGGTTATGATAGTGGCTGATTGTGGTGGTAATGGTGTCAGGTTGAGGGTGGCTGTGACGTGGTAGTGGTGGCTTGTAGTAGAAAGTGATTCAATAGGGAGGAAGAATTAAAGTGTGAGTGGCGTGTACAAGTCGGTGTGCGGTCGAGTGTCCTGATTTTGGTTGTGTTGGTGGTTTTGGTGGTTGTTAGAAGACCCTTTTTGGTAATGATGAAGGGAAGCAGCGAGGAGATCAGAGCGAGAGAGGGGTGAGGGAGAGGGAGAGAAGGGTGAAAGAGGATAGGACAAAAGAAAGCAGAAGGAAAGGATGTAGAGGAGTAAATGGAGAAGGGTTATGAGGAGAAGGAAGAGATAGGAAGCAACATATATAGGCACGAGGATGTGTTGTCTCATTGGTTCTCTCCCCATCTCTCTCAATCCCTCCTCTTACTCTCTCCCCCCATTTTCCTCACTTCTCACCCCTTCCATCTCTCACTTACCACATTCCTTCTGCCCTTTAATCTTATACCCCCCCATCTCTCTAATCCCTCCTTCAACCCCCTACTCCCTCCCTCAGCCTTCTCGCTCTCTCCTCCACTCCTCACTCTCCCTCCATCTCCCTGCCTCCCTCTCCCTCCATCTCCCCGCCTTCCCCTCCATCTCCCTGCCTCTCCCTCCATCTCCCCGCCTCTCCTCCCATCTCCTCACCCCTCCCTCCTGTTCCCAATCCCTATCATCGTCTCCATCTCACATCTTATTCTCATTTTATTGCACCTCTCTTTCTATTGTATAGATGACATCATAGTACCACACCACCACAATCACCACCACTACGCTACTACCACCACCATCACCACGACCACCATCACCACTACTAGTACCTCACAAACCACTTCCACCCCACCTCACTACTACTACTACTTTTTTTTTCAACGTGGCCTCCAGCCTCCCCCAATAGCCACACCTTCGCCACCATTTTATAATACCTAATATTAAATATCCCAATACATGAGCAGCTATCCCATCTGTGTTGAATTAGCTGGTCACACAGATCTGAGCAAGTGACCAAATGTTGCCTCATAGTCAATATCTGCAACTGTTGTCGGCTTTGGGGGCCGAAGCTGTTCCCCAGGCAGAGCAAAGCCGACCTAAGAAGAGAGAAGGACAGTCGACATCTCATCCAGGCTGTAAAACATAACTTCTGGGCTGCTGCTCTGCTCGGAGATCACCTCCGCTAGTCTGGTAGAAACATCTGCACTGGTCCCAGAGGAACACTAGAGGAGGAAGCTGCCTTGATCAACGTTCCAACTCTCCCCATCTTAACGTTCTCACCCTCCTGTAAAAGCATCGAGCTAAGTTATGGTGACGCGCGCCATGTATCAAAAACCATGATCAGCGCTCACGTCCCCGTGTCCATAACCCTTCGAAAGCACCACTGACGTCAACACGAGCTTCGTTAGATGTGTTTGAAGTCCTATGTTGGAAGATCTCACCGTCCAAAGGAAGGAGGGTCGGTTCTACCATGACATCACTGTTGCTGCTGCTGCTATCATCACCGCTACCACCACCACTACTAGTATCACCACCACTATCACAACCATCACCACTAATATGTCTACTGCTATTACTATTGTGTTGTGGTTCAGGGGGATAGTACTGTTGTGGTTGGGGAGTGGTAGTGTTTGATGGGGGTGGTGGTGGTTGACGGGCTGGCTGACAGGGATGGTAGTAGCGGACATAAGTGGTAGTGGTTAACAGGGTGGTGGTGGTTGACAGGTAGTGGTTAACAGGGGTGGTAGTGGTTGACTGTGGTGATGGTGGCGACTCCCTCAATGACATGGGCACAAAAACTTACCCTCGTTAAACTGTTAACCGGGAAAAACTAATGGTAGGTCTTCTGTTATGACGAGAACAGAATTGGCTTGGGAGGACGGCATGGTAAATATGTATGTTGTAATAATAATAATAATAATAATAATAATTAACGGTTTATTGAAAAAGTTCCCAGCCCGAAGGCTGAAAATATACATTGGACATAAATGACTTATTACATACATTGGTGGTTTAACAAAAGCCTTCATTAGAGAAAGGTAAAGGAAACATACAGTGAACATACAGATTAATGTAGGTGTTGAACAGCAAACGCATAGTGTAGTACCACCCCCAGATGTAGTCAGAGGGACCTGATGTGGTGTAGTAATTCCCTCACAGACGGTGTTATGAGGGGCCTCACGTGTAGTAATTCCACACAGATGGTGTTATGAGGGGCCTCACGTGGTGTAGTAACTCCCTCACAGATGGTAGATGGGGTGTGTGTGTGTGTGTGTGTACTTGAGAGTGTCAACATAAGCCAGGTGTGGACAGGTGTGTAGCCATTAAGTGGGCCGAAGGTAAACACTGTCCCACATTTTTGTAGGAGTTTACCTGGCCTCTACACACACACACACACACACACACACATCACATTTACCAGGACACTCATTATAACTCAACAGGTGAGAATTACAGGTGAGACGGAACAACTAGAAGGTGAAAATGACTGCAGGGCCCATTATGACTGGGGCCCATTATAATTGGGGCCTAGTAGGAATGGGGCCCACTTTAACAAGAGCATATCAGAAGTCATAGACAAGAGCAACAGTGGAAGGCCCTTTGAGGGAGGGTAGGAGCTTACCTCACTTTCTAAACTTGTCTGTTACGGCGACTCTCACCCCACACACTTATACAGACACTTATACTTACACACTTATACAAACACACACTTATACAAACACACACTTATACAGACACTTATACTTACACACTTAAAAATAACACACACTTATACAGACACTTATACTTACACACTTAAAAATATCACACACTTATACAGACACATACTTACACACTTATACAAACACACACTTATACAGACACTTATACTTACACACTTATACAAACACACATTTAGACACACTTATACTCTACACACACTTATACAAACACTTTAACTTACACACTTTTACAAACACACACTTATGCAGACACAGTTATAGATTGTCTCTGGGTCATACATGGTGTTGAAGATGGAATGGTCGATACAGTGTGCACCTTAACCTAACCTAACCCAACCCAACCCAACCCAACCCACCCAACCCAACCCAACCCAACCCAACCCAACCCAACCCAACTCCAACCCATTCCAACCCAACTCAACCCAACCCAACCTAACCTAACCTAACCCAACCCATAATGCCATTTTAGTTAGAAATCTTGAATCATTTCGAGGCTCCAGGGTAAAGGTGTGTACTCTCTCTCTCAGGCATAAATGTAACCTGTATATTTATGTATTAATATAAAATAAATTACCATAAACTTTACATACCATTGAAATAATCCTTTAAAATGCAAGTAATTAACATAGTTTTTCTCTTATTACAGGGTACGTGTGTGTGAGACTTGTGGCTTACTGAGACTCAGGTAAGTTATCCTCTACGCTTTGATTTTACTGATTTAAGTCAATGGAAACTATTTATGTGTTATGCCAAGTTACTTAAATGTCGAGGAAAGTATTTATTTACTATTCTAAGTTAGTTGGCGGATTAGGAGGTATACGTATAAAACACTTTACTGGCTTGTTGTAATTGATTTTATGTGTGTATTAACTATTGAGTGAAGCAGGTGATTGGGTGAGTATGTGATTGGCGAATCTAATGGATTACTGCCTGCGCATTTTAACTGGTGAATTGATTAAAGGATGCTAGTCTTAGTTACATGGTGGGGGTGGAAGGAGGCGGAGGTGGGGCAGGAGGCGGTGTGGGAAGAGAGGGCGGTGGTGGAAAGAGAGGCGGTGGTGGAAGAGAGGGCGGGTGGGTGGAAGGGAGGCGGTGGTGAAGGGAGGGCGGAGGTGGAAGAAAGGGCGGTGGTGGAAGAGAGGGCGGAGGAAGGGGAGGGCGGAGGTGGAAGAGAGGGCGGTGGTGGAAGAGAGGGCGGTGGTGGAAGAGAGGGTGAGGGTGGAGGTGGTGAGGGTGCTCGTGGTAATGATTTAGATGAGGGTGCTGGGGGTGACAGTCCCTCACTACAACCATCACCAAGGGCCTCTCATACTTAGGTGCCGCCCGAGGCCTCAGACACACCCTGGTAATTGAGCAGAACATCTTGTCTCACGACCCTGACCTATAAACACGGCGTAATGAAACTACTCCTCAGGACTTATTATTATTACATTATTATTATTATTAATATTATTATTATTATTATTATTATTACCATCATCATTGTATCATTATTATTATTATTATTATTATTATTATTATTATTATTATTATTATTATTATTATTATTACCATCATCATCATTGTATCATTATTATTATTTATTATCATCATCATCATCATCATTATTATTATTATTATTGTTTATATTTATTATTATTATTATTATTATTATTATTATTATTATTATTATTATTATTATTATTATAATTATTGTTATTTTTTATTATTTTATTATTAATATTGTTGTTGTTATTATTATTATTATTATTATTATTATTATTATTATTATTATTATCTGGTTTTATTTATAACTTATAGATCAATATAATAGTCCTTGAGAGTTGTAGAGTTCTGCTTTATTGTGACATTGTGGTTACCGAGAAGAGAATATGACAGGTTGAGCTTCAGGCAAAGATACGGGTACAGTACAGGTATAAGCACAGGTACAGTTACATAATCATCTATATATACAGGTCGCGTGAATTAGTGTGGCCAGGTAAGTAAGCGAGAGAAAATGCTAATCTTTGAGGAGGTGGAGGAGAATGTGGGTGAGGAGGTGAATAAGTGAGGAGGATGAGGTAAATAAACACAAGATGGCAGTGTAGGATGGGATGGTCAGTAGCCCCTTAAGCGTTAGTGGAGACAAGTGCTATCACACACACACACACACACACACACACGAGAAACAGAGAGAGAGAGAGTTCTATAAGGGGAGGGGAGTTAGTTGAGAAAGAAGAAGTAGCCTCCGATCTTCCTCACCTCCTCTACAAAAAAAGGTACATGTCATGGAGGGGGGGAGGGAGGAAGGGTAAGGGAGATCTTTTAACTTGTGAAAATTGTCCTAACTTTAGGTCTTTTAGTGTCTCATAAACCCCACACGTCCCACTGTGGTCGGGTCTTTAACTTTCTGTGGGTTTAAAGACTTTTACTTTATGCTGTGGGGTTTTAAAGATCTTGGCTCTTCTGTGGCACTGATGAAGGTGTTCGATTCTCCTCCTCTTCTGTGGTACAAGAGACGGTGTTAATGGTCTCGTGTCTCAGTGAGTAAGGCTGAGAAGACTTTAACACTTAACTTGATGGTCCTTCAGGTTTTAACTTCGTGGTTGAGTTAACAAGGGAATGGTCTGTTTCTCCTCATAATTCCATCGTGTCAGGTTTCTAGTGGTTATGGTTTTGGGTTTCTAGTGGTTATGGTTTTGGGTTTTTAGTGCTTAATGTTTCTAATGGTTAAGGTTTCTGGTTTCGAATGGTTAAGGTTTCTGGTTTCTAGTGGTTAAGGTTTTTGGTTTCTAGTGGTTAAGGTTTCTGGTCTCTAGTGGTTAAGGTTTTTTATTTCTAGTGGTTAAGGTTTCTGGTCTCTAGTGGTTAAGGTTTTTTATTTCTAGTGGTTAAGGTTTCTGGTCTCTAGTGGTTAAGGTTTTTTATTTCTAGTGGTTAAGGTTTCTGGTCTCTAGTGGTTACGGTTGTGGTTTCTAGTGGTTAAGGTTTATGTTTTTTTATGGTTGACATCATTGACTAACCTGCCTCACTAACTTGTGTTCATTAACTGGTTTCTGACATTCGGGTCCTCAGTAGCTGACACTCAGGTCCCCTGTGGCTGACACTCAGGTCCCCAGTGGCTGACACTCGGGTCCCAAGTGGCTGACTCTCCGGTACCCTGTGGCTGACACTCAGGTCCCCAGTGGCTGACACTCAGGGTCCCAAGTGGCTGACTCTCCGGTCCCCTGTGGCTGACACTCAGGTCCCCAGTGGCTGACACTCAGGGTCCCAAGTGGCTGACTCTCCGGTCCCCTGTGGCTGACACTCAGGTCCCCAGTGGCTGACACTCAGGGTCCCAAGTGGCTGACTCTCCGGTCCTCAGTAATTGACACTCAGGTCCCCAGTGGCTAACATTCCAGGACCTCGGTGGTTTATCAGGATTAAAAGGTCTTTAGGGAGTTTATTTTCCTCTTAATTATTTGTGAGGAAGGAAGGAAGGAAGAAAGGAAGGAAGGAAGGCAGGCAGGCAGGCAGGCAGGCAGGCAGGCAGGCAGGCATTGTTGTCCCCAGGTCCTCCCGTCTTGTGTAATAATAAGCTTGGGGGAGGACTCGTGAGGAGGCGGGGAGAACAATACCTCTGTTTATATAACCAAATGTTTTACTTCATTCTCTTGTCGTGTCCCTTGTTTTCTTCTCTGTCTCCCCTCTTTTTTCTTACTGTCTCTCCCCTGTTTCTTTCCCCCCTTTCTCCCTTTCTCTCCCTGTTTTCTCCCATTTCTCTATCTGTTTCTCCCGCCTTTCTCTCTTCTGTCTCCCCCATTCTTTCCATGTCTCCACCCTCCGTTTCCTCCCTCAGATTCCGGCTCACAAGACAGACAGTTCAAGGGAATGAAAACATATTCTTTGTTTATCAAGTTTTCGTGGTTTAGTTTTAATGAGGACAAGTTAGTGAGTCAGGTGAGTTAATGAGGACAAGTTAGTAAGTCAGGCGAGTTAATGAGGACGAGTTAGTAAGTCAGGTGAGTTAATGAGGACAAGTTAGTGAGTCAAGCGAGTTAATGAGGACAAGGTAGCGAGTCGGGTGAGTTAATAAGGTTAAGGTAGCGAGTCAGGTGAGTTAATGAGGACAAGGTAGCGAGTCAGGTGAGTTAATGAGGACAAGGTAGCGAGTCAGGTGAGTTAATGAGGTCAAGGTAGCGAGTCAGGTGAGTTAATGAGGTCAAGGTAGCGAGTCAGGTGAGTTAATGAGGACAAGGTAGCGAGTCAGGTGAGTTAATGAGGACAAGGTAGCGAGTCAGGTTAGTTAATGAGGACAAATTAGTGAGTCAGGCGAGTTAATGAGGACAAGGTAGCGAGTCAGGTGAGTCAATGAGGTCAAGTTAGTGAGTCAGGTGAGTTAATGAGGACAAGGTAGCGAGTCAGGTTAGTTAATAAGGACAAATTATTGAGTCAGGTGAGGCAATGGGGACAAGTTAGTAAGTCAGGTGAGTTAATGAGGACAAGGTAGCGAGTCAGGTGAGTTAATGAGGTCAAGTTAGTGAGTCAGGTGAGGCAATGGGGACAAGTTAGTAAGTCAGGTGAGTTAATGAGGACAAGTTAGTGAGTCAGGTGAGGCAATGGGGACAAGTTAGTGAGTCGGGTGAGTTAATGAGGACAAGTTAGTGAGTCAGGTGAGGCAATGGGGACAAGGTAGTGAGTTAATAAGGACAAGTTAGTGAGTCAAGCGAGTTAATAAGGTCAAGTTAGTGAGTCAGGTGATTTAATGAGGACAAGTTAGTGATTCAGGTGAGTTAATGAGGACAAGGTAGTGATTCAGGTGAGTTAATGAGGACAAGTTAGTGATTCAGGTGAGTTAATAAGGACAAGTTAGTGAGTCAAGCGAGTTAATAAGGTCAAGTTAGTGAGTCAGGTGATTTAATGAGGACAAGTTAGTGATTCAGGTGAGTTAATGAGGACAAGGTAGTGATTCAGGTGAGTTAATGAGGACAAGTTAGTGATTCAGGTGAGTTAATGAGGACAAGTTAGTGAATCAGGTGAGTTAATGAGGACAAGATAGTGAGTCAGGTGAGTTAATGAGGACAAGTTAGTGATTCAGGTGAGTTAATGAGGACAAGCTAGTGAGTCAGGTGAGGCAATGGGGACAAGTTAGTGATTCAGGTGAGTCAGATTTGAACTGTTAACTAACCATCAGTGTATAGATTTGAATACATTAATACGGAATTTAAATGTATGTTAAGTTCACCAAAAATTAAACCGTATTCAAAATGGACTGTATCTCTGGGCAGGGAGGCACTAACGTCTGACTTAGTTCTGCCGCGATAGCTCACTTAGCTCAAAATCTTAAGTGAGGACAAAGTGAAAACTTAAGTTGACGTGCTGAAAACAAGCCCACGATTGTCTACGCCCAAGACAGTCGTGGCTAAGAGCGTATTCTTCCGTGTCAGCTGATATCCGTCAACCAATCAGAGTGAACTTTACAAATATTTCAGCCAATCGCAGGGCGGATACTGATGTAAACACCAAACGCAGAGGGAGACGAAAGCCTCATGCGACATTCAACACCACAGCCGCACATTAGCAACATTGAAGTCACAAAATAGGAAAGCAAGGCTCCAAATTTCAACACCAACAACTTTATTCGCTGGCAACTGAAGCTTGCAAAAGGAAACACATGTTACACGGCAATTTTTCTCCAACGTTGACAAAATCAACACGAAAAATGCATGGGATATAACTGTGACCAGTGTGGCAGGGATCTACCGAACCTGTGAGGAGTGTAGAAAGATCTTAGGTCAACAATCAAGCAGAAGGAAGCAAGGAGGAGACAAGCAATGAATCAAACAGGTAAGATCACTGTTTCGTATATTTTGGTTGTTCATACACTGGGCTTAGGTTAGGTTAGGTTAGGGTAGCCCCAAAGATGTTTAGTTGGGGCTTGATCAGCATTTTTTATTCATTTTTCTAAGATAGTCTATTTTATCTAATACATTTCACATAATAGTGGCTGCAAGGGCGGATTCACGGGAGTCCTGGGGGTCCGGACACACCTTTTCACCAGGAAATTCCAATACTTTTTCTTTAATGCAGTATTATACTCAGGCATTTTTGCATAGTAAAAGTATTTACTATTGACTTCAGAATATCTCATTATATCAAGTTTGCATCGCTTCAAAATGCCCAGGATAATGGCCAGATTTCAAAACATCTAAAGGGGGGGGGGGGAGGGGGGGCTAACAGCGCCCTCCCAAAATCCCCCAGTTGGGTGGTGTCGCTAAGCTCGCCATGTTCCCTAACCCACAACTTGTTGGACCCCCTTTTGATATTCCTGAATCCGCCCCTTGGTGGTTTTTATTTCAATAGGTATTTAATTTTTTTTAACATTATCACTAGGATTCTTTTTGGGGTTAGGTTAGGTCAGTTATGGCAGGTCAATTAAAACCGAAAAAAAATCTTCAGCAAATGTTGACAAATTTTTAGAGCAAGGTAATGAAAGAACAGTTTGGTTTGGAATATTGCATGATTTTTTATTTTTTTTGGGGGGGTTCACATGATGTTGAACTAAATATTCCTCCAGTGGCTTGATCATATACGTACATAGTACAGTACAGCAGTGATGGTTGTGTACTTTTCATAATATATCTTGTAAGGTTACCAATTTAGTGTTATTTTTATAAAGGTCTAACCTACAAAAATTTTGGCAAACCTACAAAAAGTTAGAACACATATATTTAACTTAAAAAACAGCTGCAAAGTTTAGTAATACCTGTACCATATAAACCCCTTATGGTATTTAGTCTGTCATATATTTTTCCGACCACACTCCTGTATGTGGAAAAAAGGTCATTTAATGAATAAGGAGTAATAAACACTACTGTGTTCATAGGAGTAAGATAACATTTTATTATGCTTTTGCATTCCAGAAATGTGTGTTGGATTTGCAAACATTACCGAAAGCTTCACACCAGTACGAGAGGTCATTTTGAACCACACAATAGCACTCATGGTGCAACCCCCTCCGCTCATCCGACGGCAACTCCCTAATTAAAGACGAAGAAGGCATCTTTCAGTGCTGGAAAGAGCACTACCACTAGCTGCTCAACTGAAACATTAATGTGAATATCCTGAATACCCAGCAGGTCCTTCAGCATCCAGAGTTGACCCACCTCAGCTATCCTCCATCCCTGGATGAGGTATCTACTGCCATCAAACAAATGAAAAATAACAAAGCCTCATGGCCTGGTGGAATCCCAGCCGAGTTGTATAAAGCAGGTGGACCTCTGCCTACCAGCCGTCTCCACTCTCTCCTGGAGAATATATGGGAAAAGGAGGAAATCCCCCAGCTCTTAAAGACGCCTCCATCGTCAGCTACAGCGGAATCTCGCTGCTGTCCGTACCTGGCAAGATTATCACCCGGGTCCTCCAAAACAGACTTCTTCCTGAGGCAGAAAACTTCCTCCCAGAATCTCACTGTGGCTTTAGACCATCACGTGACACTACTGACATGATCTTCTGCCCTCCAGATACAGGAAAAGTTCAGAGAACAGCGTCGTGACCTGTACATGGCCGTCATCGACCTAACCAAGGCTTTCGACTCGGTCAACATTTAACACTTACAGATAAAATACTCCAGTCTAGCTTGATCCAAATTTATTTAAAAATAAAATACATTCTTGTTTTCTTTTTTAGCGAAAAGGTCAACAACTTTCTCATTGATGTTTGGATGACTGTTAAAGAAATTTTTCTCTGTTGAAATCATTGCAAGTGCATTTAGCTTTTCCTGATTCATAGTGCTCCTCAGAAAAGCTTTTATTCTTTTTAATGTTGAAAAGCAGCGTTCAGGCTCTGATTTAGTCATAGGAATTGTCAAGAGGATTTTTATCAGTTTCGTAATCTCACTAGAACACCATCTAAATTATTTTCCAAGATAAATTTCAGCAGGTTAATTAACCTGCAATATTCATGCATATCGGACCTACTTTACAGTAGAATACTCTAAGTTCAGTTTCAAATTTTTCTTTGTCAATCATGGGATATGCTTCAGTGGTCAATCCTATCTCTTCTGTAGGCAGTTTATTCTTAAAACTAGTGAAGCTTTTCCTGTTGAATAATTTAGCAGCTACTAATTGTTTAGTGAAAGAATATCTCTATACTAGTATACTATATCAACACATATGCAGTCACATACTTCCTTGCTTCAGCCATGAGCGTCTTTGAAGGATTCTCACAGTACTTCGAGTTTCTTATTTCCAAAATAGCAGTTTTGAAATTTGTTATATATTCATATACTTTAAACATCAATTTCTCGAGACCACATTTGGTTGTAAATTACTTCAACATGAGGCATGATCTGATGAAAAAGCTCCAACCAGAACATGAATATTTCATTATTCAGGTAGTGCAAAATTCCTGTTGCTTCTGAAATGGTGTTGATATCACATCATCTACAATTTATCGCATTCAAATACTCTTGATATAGCAGACGGCGCGTAAGCACCACACAGGATGATGCGTAAACACTACCTCCCACGCTGATAACCAGATCGGCACTGTGTGAGCCACAGTGCTCACCCCCGCTTGCCTCCAGGACATGCGCGCATGCGTGCGACAAAGCAAACGCCCGTTATTGGAACTATCGAGTAAGACAGTTCCACATACAGGGATTTTTGTTGTTTTCTCGGAACTAGAGGATGGCCATTGACATTAAGTTTAAGGATTATTGATAATAGTTTTAAATATCTTGTACAAGTATAAATAAATAAACATATATGATATATTATATTATATAATACATATATCTCGGGTGAAATAGGGGGTGCTGCAGTTCCACAGTGCCTACCGACGAGCCGCCAGATGGCTTCCCTGTTGAGTCAACAGGGAAGCCGTCTGGCGGACCATTATCCGCTTTGGCTGCCCACCAAAATTCATCTCCATTGGGAGGCAACCCCACGATAGCATGAACGGCAGTATCATGTACAATGGCACCCAGTCTGAGTTCTTCTCCAACCAAATGGGGGTAAAACAAGGATGTGTACTGGAACCAACTCTCTTTTCCATTTTCTTGGCTGCCTTCCTTACTCGTGCCAGTGCCAATTTAGCCAGCATAGGACGATTCCAGGCAGGAACAAAGGTGTCGCCAGCTTTCATTACTGAACTTCAGTATACAGACGACCTCACCCTTGTCGCTCACACTGAACGCGACCTACAGAAGTTCCTGAACACCTACACAGATGCATATGCACACTTCGGCCTTGAGGTGAATGTACTTAAGATTCAGATTCTCTTTCAGCCTGCCCCTGGTTCAGCCACACCTCCACCATCCATCCAGCTGAACGGTACTGCCCTCTCTAATGTTACCGACATTGATGAAGAGATTCAATATTGGATCAGAGGTGCATATCAAGCCTTTGGCAGACTCCGTACCCGTGTCTTCAACTGTAGGGAGCTGAAATTATCTACAAAGTTGGACGTATATCGAGCAGTGGTCCTCCCCACCCTACTAGTATATGGCAGCGAGACATGGGTCACAAACAGGAAACACCTCAAGGGTGTCAGGGCACTTGAAAACTTTCACCAACATAGTCTACTTTCCATCCTCTGAGTTTGCTGGGAAGACAAGAGAAAAAATGCCAGTATTCTCGCTGACACCAACTGTAGGAGCATCAAGGCTACCATTATCCATGAACAACTATGCTGGACTGGCCATGTTATCCGCATGGACGACAGTAGACTGCCAAAGCAGCTACTTTACAGTCACCTAATGAATAGTAAACGTAACGCTGTTCGCTCTCTGTCAGCATTAAGGCGGGATTCCCTTTCCTGATCTGTTTCCTGTGACCGACTTGCAGTTGTTCGCTCTCTGTTAGTTTGTAAACATGCAGCACGTTGTTGCCTTGATTCACTTAATCTTGATTACTGCTTTCTCAGTGCATCTCTCTGTCTTTTTTCAAGAATTGGCAGCCTTGGTCGTTTCTTTGGCGGCATTTTGTTCAGTTAGATTTGATCTTAATTTTTGTTTTCAGCGCGATTACAATCCTTCCTTCCCCGGACAAAGCTGGGAACAAACAGTGGCTCAAGCTAGTAAGCTACGAAACAACTCGAAACAACTCATGGACAGTCACTCGGCAAAAAGTTGCCATGTACCACAGACGCTCTTTTTTTTTTATTTATATAGAGACGCTCTTTCAGTTATTTATATAGATGGCCATGGCAAGGAATAGGTTTACTAAGGTAGGACGTAACGACATTGATTTTAGCGCTGTGAAATATCGTACGTTTGGCATACCTCGTTAGAATGGACTACCTACCTACCTTGTTAGAATGGACAGCCTAGAAAAGTTAGAGATCAAAGAAAAGTAAGCTGTAATGAGAGAGAGCATAAGGATAAAATTAGCTATAATACTTGGGATGGGATACGACTTTTCAACCTCTGTGTGGTGTAACGGATGGAGGTTAGATGCAGAGAAAAGTAAGCCATAATGAAAGAGAACCTAAAGATCAAAATAGCTGTAAATCATAGGGGGGACTACGACTTTTCTACGTGAGTGTATCTGGGCTGACCGTTAGTCTCTCTCTCTTTCTCTCGTTCTCTCAGGCGTGTCGGGTCGGGTCGGATCAGATCGGGTTGGTTGGAGTTTTTTTTTGAGATCCCCACATGACACTTGCTATCCATGCCAAGTTTGGTCTAGATCGGTAAAGTAGTTTCCGAGATTCTCGTGAGGACACAGAGACAAACAGACAGACAGACAGACAGAGAGAGAGAGAGAGAGAGAGAGAGAGAGAGAGAGAGAGAGAGAGAGAGAGAGAGAGATTTTGTAATTACATTCTGAAATGCATGGAGGATCATTTTTGCTATTTGTTTGTCAATTGTTGAACTGCCCCTATGGTTGTTCGGCCTGACAGGCATCGAGAGAAGATCACTTGTAACCTTGTCAATAAATCAAACTAGAACTCCCCGTTTGCTTGACCTTAACTACCCCCACCAACACACACACAGAGGTGAAGGCCAGGCAGGTAAGAGTACTCAGGTGTCAATATTCTCATCCAGGTTAATTATCCCGAAGGACCATCGCCACCCTTCGTCCTGTCTCCTCCTTCACGATATTGACTTCCTCTTCCTCCTCTTCTCACCCTCATCATCCTCTTCTTCCTCCTCTTCCTCATTCTCTTCCTCCCTTCTCACTCTCCTCCTCCACCCTTCCATCAGTGCTTCCATTTGAGGGTAAAATACCCTAAACTAGGGTAATAAGACACCCTTTAGGGTAGTGTTTAATGGTATTCAAGGTTTCGTTTTATTTAATTTCCAAATATTTCACAATATCTGTTTTAAGTACAAGAATGCCATCTTTTAAACTGTAGACCTTCGTGACTTCGTCACATGTTGATGTCTTGCCTTCCCTTCTCACCCCCTTCCCTGACTCTCTCCCCTCACTCTACTTTTCTCCCTCTCAATCTCCTCACTCCTCCTCTCCCTCTCAATCTCCTCACTCCTCCTCCCCCTCTCTATCCTCTCTCAGTCCACCTTCCCCTCCCAATCTCTCCTTTCCTTCATTTCTGTACTTCTTCCAATATTTTCGGAGGAGGAACTCGCGGGACTAATGAAGGAACCTGTATATGAAAATCCTACTGGAATAAGGGCTGTAAGACGCATTGTCAAGAACTCCAGGGGTGGTGAATTTGAAACTGTTAACTTAATGCTCAGGTTGCTCAATGAAGCCAACGCGCGACTCTCTATACTTAGTTCAAGGTGCAACGAGTAACACGAACGCTTAGGTTTATTTCATGGAACAACCGGAGTGTTAACCACAGAATTAATGACCTACAATGGTTTGTTAATGTTTTTAACATTGATGTAACTTACACGTCCAGCACCCAGAAGAAAGCTGCACCCAGGATAGCTGGGTTTACAGCATACAATAGTGGAGTAGGAAGTGGCCTGCTCACTTATGTAAAGAATGGTTTGGTCTGTATTTGGATCAAAACTCACAATGATGAAAGTATTCACTATCAACAATTTACAGTAAAGACAGCAAACAGTCAATTTTCGCTGTATAACATCTATGTTCGGTGTAATGAGCTGCGATCGGACGTGTTACCAAAGCCATCAGGTAATAATGCTATGTTGTGCATGGGTGACTTTAACTCTCGTCACACTGTCCTCGGTGATGTCCAGTGTAACTCTAATGGGAGGGTGTTCGTGAATTACATCAATAATCATAATATCACTGTATACGACACAGACAAATTGACATATCTGATGGGGGGGGGGGCAAACTTGATTGTGTGATTGGGTATAATCTAGTAAACAGTAATGCCAAGACTAAGGTCATCTCAAACCACCTAGTCAGTGATCATTATTCAATACTTACTGAATACACTGTTGCTGATGTCAAGTGTGAACCCCATCCTAAGCTCGGAATTAACATGCCATCTGCACCCTCAGATGGTATGCTGGATATACATCTGGGTCAGTGGATGAATTTGCTGTGATCTTTAAATGTCATTACCACATATTATACCACCTGGGTTAAGTCAAAGAGGAAGGGGGGGAAGCACTAAATCACCTCTGTGGACACATGACCCCATCCTCATCAAAGAAGGAGAGAAGGTACAACAGCTTGCCAACACCTATGAGCAAAATAAAACTAGTGATAACCTCCTGGCATTCCTCAAAGCTAACAGAGAATTTCGTGAACTTAAAGGTCAGGTGAGAAACACCTGTTGGGAACAATTCTTACAAGGGATTAATAGAACAACCACTCTAGCAGAAGTGTGGAACAAAATTAGAGCTATTACCATGTCACCCACCCCAGTCCAACTTCATCACAGCCCTGCAGAATATGCTGACATGCTATTAGACCAATGGTCTAGTGTGTCACAAATCACTTCCCTGCCTCCTGACATACAGCAATATCTTAAAACCACACACATTAATAGGCGTTTCAATATTGAAATAGCCTGTACCTTACCGACCAGTTTCCTATAACGCACCACGAACTAACAACAGCGCTAATAAAAGGTGAATCATCTTCCCCTGGTGAGGATGGTATAACCTATAACACCTTGAGATTGTTAAATGAGGTCCCTAACCATCTACTGGTTGACCTGTATCAAATGAGCCTCACACAAGGTATTCTGCCTAAGACATGGACTCAAGGAAACATAGTACCAATCCCTAAAGCTAACTCTCCAAACTTCAGGCCCATTTCACTCACATAATGTATGTGTGAAGTCCTTGAAAGAGTTGTTCTCAACATTCTCGTGTTTCAAGTGAAAGACAAACTGGCCCCTAATCTGTACGGGTTCATGCCCGGGCGCAGCACACAGACATGCTTTGCAGAATATTTTGTTCACTCAAAAGATAAGACACAAACAGCCTTCATAGACCTCAAATCAACCTTTGATGTAGCCAATAGAGACATTACACTTGAGCAACTAGCTAATTTTGGCATCCAAGGAAACCTCCTGATATGGATAATGGGTTATCTGTTCGACAGGTATGCCAGTGTTCTGTTTAGGGGAGTCAAAAGTACCAGAAAGAGCATTTGAGCTTGGCACGCCTAAGGGAAGAGTGTTAGGTCCTATGCTCTTTAATATATTGATGCACAAGCTTATTGCTGACATTCCAGTTCAGCCAAACGGGGCTGTAATATGCTATGTTGATGATATCTGCATTATGACACAGACCAAGCTCAGGCTCCAAGCCTTGCTGGCTGTATTTGCTCAGAGGACTGTGGAATGTGGTCATATAATATCTGTTGAAAAGAAGAAGGTCCTCAATCCTCGTCCTGCTCTCCCTCTGCCTCTTGACTTTAACATTAACAGCATGCCCTTGGAACTATGTAGCTCTTATAAATATCTTGGAATTTGTATGAATGATGCAAACTTTGTCGGCAACCTTCGTGCCAAACTAATGTAGCGCATTAAACCCCTCAGAACCCTTGTTGGCAAGGGCTATGACATCACCTATGCTCGTACTTTATATCTTCACTTCATTCTTTCTGTAGTTGACTATCATGCTTTCCATCTTGTGACTATTCCGCCTAAACAACTCAACAGCCTTGAGGTAGCGCAAAATGAAGCCGTGCTCATCATTCTAGGATGCCCAAAATCAACCAGAATTGTAAACATAAAGAAAGAGCTCGGGCTCCCCTCCCTATCTGAGAGGATTGGTCTACTTAATACCATGTTTTGTGTTAAAGTTTTGAAGAACAATGGTCCCCAAACTACAGCTCAAATTTAGTTGATGTTCTATCTAAGTAATCCCGACTATCTCGTTAACCTTCCACAAAAGACTCTCTTTGTTGCGAGGCTTCATAACAGTGTTGCAGATCTCTTGAAACTGAATGTCCCAATCACCCCAGACGAACCCATTAATGCCATTCCTCCTTGGCTGGATATATGAGTTCCTATTAATTACACTTCTGTTGATAGTAAACAAATGTTAAACACCGATGTGATGAGATGTGTCTCACTAGAAACTATTAACAGACACATAGAGAATATTAAATCAAGTGAATGTTATGCTTTTACTGATGGTTCTGTGCATACAAACACAGGTAGAACAGGCTGTGCAATTGTAATATATAAAGAAAACGAGATGATAGTGTCAAACAAACAAAGGCTGAACAACTGGGCCAGCAAAACACAAACTGAACTAACTGGAATATACTTAGCTAAAGGCTACCTTAAAGAAAATGGATGTGGGGCGATATTCTGCAACTCTCAAAGTGCTTTGAAATCAATGAACAGCCCGTCAGGTTCTATGTCTTAAATTGTATGTGATATTAAAAGAAATGTGATAACTGCCAATGAGAACAACTCTCGTATGGAATTTGTGTGGATTCCGTCCCATGTTGGAATTAGGTATCATGACCATGCTGATAGACTCGCCAATGAGGTAGGTAAGAAAGAAAATGTTGACCGTGACCTTGGCCTGTCCAATGCTGTACTTAATAACATCCAAGTTGCAATCATGAACTCTGATCTAGAAGAACTGAGAAATGCAGAGAGACCTGGCAGTTGTAGCATTAGTAAATATGAAAAAAATTGGTGACAAGAGGTACCGGTATGGCCAGCATAAGGACAGAACTAGACAATGTGATATAGTCGTGGCCAGAATTAGGCTAGGATACAGACACATCTGGCAAGTTAGTAACGCTGTACCCATACCGAAACACTCAGCATGTAAACTTTGTGATAAACCTTCAAAGCATACACTTGAACACTATATTGTTGAATGTGACACTGTCAAAGACTTCAGGTCACCTGGCTTATTGTATCATGAACTTTGTAATTACTTCATTGAATCGAGGGTGCTTGAGGACATTCTTGCTGTTTATCCGAAATTTGCTAGCCCCCACTGATTAGTCTTCAACAAGTGATCGTGGGCCCTTCATGCCCGGTGGCGAGTCCGGTGGTACAGCTTACCAAAGCGTGAAAGTTCGAACGCTCGTGCTTGGCTAGCGAGCAACCGCTGTCCGACTGACAGAGTACAGCGACATCGTTTTCCAGCGTAAATAAAATGGTTAATTAATGCGTTGCTAATGAAACCATCGACATGGGACCAGGTTTGTTCCACTCTAAGATTTTTTTTTTTTGCGATTTTTCCACCAAGTTTGATGAAAAATGATTGTGCCGCTTCGGCTGCCCAGAATAGACACATACACACGGCTATTCCTATAGTATATTAGAAGATAGATGGTCGTGATTGTTATAATCATGGTCGTGGTTGTTATAATCATAGTCGTGGGTGTTATAATCATGGTCGTGGTTGTTATATTCATGGTCGTGGTTGTTATAATTATGTTCGTGGTTGTTATAATAATGGTCGTGGTTGTTATAATCATAGTCATAGGTGTTATAATAATGGTCGTGGTTGTTATAATCCTGGTTGTGTGTAAGGGCGGACACTATCTTCCTGCTCGTTACCGCTGCTTACTCGCTCGTTTGCTGGTGCGGACGACAGTTGGGACGGTTGGACAGAGGTGAGAACGGCAGCGTCTATCTGGGTCACCGGCAGATTCAACCCAGCCGCCATACAGTCACTATCTAGCTACCCAGCTGTTCGTCAAATTCTGGCTGTGATCTCATCATAGGTCCTGGATCTCGTGGGCTGTGTCCCCAGACCTTCACCTATCTACTGTCAATTCTCTGGACATCTACCACTACCACGTACCACGACCGTCAGTTCATCTCATTCCGCCTGTGCCCCGGTGTTCTCCTGCCATTTCAAGACATCAGCCGCTGTTGCTCGAGTGTGGAGTTGAATGGACGCTTCCCTACCCTGAGTGTGGATCACCGTGTTCCAGAACCTTCCCCCAGGGCCACTGCCGTAGGACATATCTGTTCATTGTTTGATTCTATGGTTGTTTGATTCCATTAATTGCTGACTCCCCTTTATTGTTCGATTCTATCAATTGTTGACTCCATTTAATTGTTTGAATCCATTAATTGCTGACTCCCATTATTTGTTTGATTCCTTTAATTGTTAGCTTCCCTTAATTGATTAACTCCATTAACTATTGACTCCATTAATTGTTTGACTCCCGTAATTATTTGATGTTTGTTGAGTGGTGTCAGAGTTTTGTGTTATATTTTTTATAGTAAAGAGATGCCAATCTCAAACGGTTGTTTGTTATTCCTCGGAAAACCATGGTCCTTGACTTTCCTTTATTAAGATCCTGATTAGTCTGGTAAGGGATTTCTATCCCAAATTACCAGGCCTTTACATTGTGGTTGTTATAATCATGGTCGTGGTTGTTATAATCATGGTCGTGGGTGTTATAATCATGGTCGTGGGTGTTATAATCATGGTCGTGGTTGTTATAATCATGGTCGTGGTTGTTATAATCACAGTCATGGTTGTTATAATCACAGTCATGGTTGTTATAATAATGGTCGTGGTTGTTATAATCATAGTCGTGGTTGTTATAATCATAGTCGTGGTTGTTATAATCATGGTCGTGGTTGTTATAATCATGGTCGTGGTTGTTATAATCATAGTCATGGTTGTTATAATAATGGTCGTGGTTGTTATAGTCATAGTCGTGGTTGTTATAATCATAGTCATAGTCGTGTTGTTATAATCATGGTCGTGGTTGTTATAATCATGGTCGTGGTTGTTATAATGTGGTCGTGGTTATTATAATCATAGTCGTGGTTGTTATAATCATAGTCGTGGTTATTATAATAATGGTCGTGGTTATTATAATCATGGTCGTGGTTGTTATAATCATGGTCGTGGTTGTTATAATCATGGTCGTGGGTGTTATAATCATGGTCGTGGTTGTTATAATCATGGTCGTGTGTTATAATCATGGTCGTGGTTATGATCATAGTCGTGGTTGTTATAATCATGGTCGTGGGTGTTATAAACATGGTCGTGGTTTTGATCATAGTCGTGGTTGTTATAATCAAAGTCGTGGTTGTTATAATCATAGTCATGGTTGTTATAATAATAGTCGTGGTTGTTATAATCATAGTCGTGGTTGTTATAATCATGGTCGTGGTTGTTATAATCATGGTCGTGGTTGTTATAATCATGGTTGTGGTTGTTATTATCATGGTCGTGGTTGTTATAATCATGGTCGTGGTTATAATTATGGTCGTGGTTGTTATAATCATGGTTGTGGTTATAATCATGGTCAGATTCAGATTTGCCCCCGAGGGGGCTAGTTTATTGGGCACCCCCTTACATCCTGTGCAAGGTGAAGCGCAGAAGCGTTTACAGCGCCCAACAGGGAAGTATGAAAAGTTCATACTTGCCTTTATGACTCGTACATTAAGGGCGTAAAAGCCTGAAGGGTCATAGGTTCTGTCAAGTTACATAAAGTGAGAGAATGATGAGTGTGTGGGGGGAAAGTTCCCGGTACATTTTATCTGTTTATGGCAAAGAGTGGCAGGTCCCTAATAATGTCAAATGCCAGGCCTGTGACTAGGAGGAGGGATATCTGGTCTGGGAGGGAAGAGGTGTTGGTAACGGCTGGGGACCTATAGGAGGAGGTCATAGGGCAAGTGAGGATGTAGTGAGAGAGGGTGTGAGAGTCGGGTTGGCCACAAAGTTTACAAACAGTGCGGTGAGGCTCAGGGTTGCCAATGTACTCCCATAGGTACCTGTACCCTAGGCGCAGTCTCATGTATATAAGCTGTTGAGATCGAGTCAGGGATTGATATTCTTTGTAGTGGCGGTTGTCGTCACCGGTTACAGCGTCATAGTGGCATAGTGTGACGCTACCCCGTTGTTTCAGGTGTGTCCAATTTTCGTTGAATGCCTCTCGTTGTGTGGCGTGTATGCGAGATTTGAGATGATTCAGGGAGAGGGCGAGAGTGGCTTCAGTATCTTCTTCTTGTGTAGCTTCTTTGGCAAGCCGATCAACAGTGTCACAGGCAGTTATTCCTATATGTGACGGGATCCAAAGAAACTTGACACGGATGTCATCAGTTTGTTCTAGCCCGGCAACGGCGGCTAGGGTGTGTTGGGCGGCAGGGGAGGAGGGGGAGGGTAATTTGAGCCTCGCTAGCGCAGAAGTGCTGTCACTGATTATAAGGAGGTTCCGGCGTTCAGTGCGAGCATAGGTCGCCCCCTCATGAATGCCCGCGAGGATGGCTATGCTTTCAGCATCAGTGGAGGAGGCCCAGTCGTGGACCCTGATTTTCCTGCAGGCCTGGCGCTCAGGAATCCACACAGCTGCCCCAGCGCTGCCCAGCGTGGTAACAGACCCATCACAGTAGACGAGGATAGGAGGGTGGGAGGTCTTTAGAGAGGAAGCGACATCATTACTCTGCTCAAGGCAGTTAAGTTTGAGCATATACCTCAGTTGGGTGGATTTACGACCAGGGAAGGTGTGGACGACAACATCAACACACGGGGAGGTCCACGGCGGTAGAGGCGGATGAGTGTACTCGGGAGGGAGAGAGGTCGAGGGGGTGTAGCGGTGATAACGCAGGATGTCAGCAGCAGTGTGGACGGGCCAGAGTTGAGAGGGAGGGGGGAAAGTAATGGGGACAGGCCAGCGCAGGAGGGTGTTAAGATGTGAGTTCAGTGAGCGCGACAGGGGAGTCATTTGCTCACTGCGAAGAAGTTTAACACCAAGGATGGCATTGAGAGCAGTAATTCGATCGCAGACGGGAAGCAGGATTAGTTCGCGCTGCATGACTTCTATTCTGGTGGTCATATGGCAGCCGAGGATGAGTCTCATCGCTCTGTTTTGGATTTTCTCTATGCTTTGTTTCTCGCGCTGGGAGGCAACTACAAGGACAGGAGAGGCATAATCTATGACAGCTCTGACGATGGCAATGTACATGAGAAGTAGGACCCTGACAGAGGCTCCTTTGAGGCCGTGAGTGAGGGACTGGAGGGGTCTCGTTCGTTGGCGGCACTGGGAGATGACGTGGGCGGCGACAGCGGAGGTCGTGGCTCTGGTAGTGGCTCGCACAGGCAGACCAAGGTACCTGTAGGTGCGTACTTGATCGATGTCTTGTCCTTGCAGAATCAGTGATGTCTGACGCCGGAAGCGTGAGATGAACTTGGTTTTAGTGTGTGAGATGACTAGCCCGAGTGTTTTACAGGTCCGGGCGAACGTGGAGAGTATAGGTTGTTCATGTTGCACTGTAGTAATTTGGAGGAGGATATCATCAGCGTAGCTTATGATGTGACCGTCTAGGGCGCGCTCAGCAAAGATGACGTTGAGACGGCAGATGGAGTTCATGAGAACATTGAAGAGTGTAGGGCTGAGTACATCTCCCTGAGGCGTGCCAAGATCAAGGTCCCTGATCTTAGAGTAGTGGCCCTGAAAACGGACAAGGGCCTGTCGATGGGAGAGGTAGTCAGCAATCCACGTGAGGAGTTTGCCCTTCACATCCATGTGAGTGAGGCCCTCAAGGATCACTTCACTGTTGGCTTTATCAAAAGCACCCTTGAAGTCGACAAAGAGGGAGGTTTTGGCGGAGGTGTTTGCCATGTAGTGAGCGATGCAGTGAGCAGTACTCTTTCCGGGGCGAAAACCATAGAGGTCAGGGTGCAGGTGGGCTTCAATTTTCCAGTGGAGGCGGTGGAGTATCATGCGCTCCATCATCTTTGAGAAGCAGGAGATGAGGGATATTGGACGATATTCATCTTGTCTGCCTGGTTTAGGGACTGGGATGGTGGTGGCAGTCTTCCATGAGTGAGGCAGCTGACCAGTCTCAAAAGAGAGGTTAAATAGACAGAGGAGGGGGTTACCAGGGGTGGCAATAAGGGCATTTAACACATCATATGTGACGCCGTCATCGCCTGGGGCGGTGGACCGACCACGCTTAACAGCATTTAGTAGTTCACACTGTGTGAAAGGCACGTCAGTGTCTGCAAATAGGTCTTGGTACTCGAAGATGCGCTGTCGGCGTTGTGGTTGCAGTGCGAGGGTGAGGTCTCGTACAGCGGGTGGTAGCGCATCAATGGAGGCGGCCTCCTGCCACGTCTGGGAGAGCGCCTCAGCTCGGGCATCTGGTCTGGGGTGGAGCGCGGGTCTAGCGTTGGTGCCCCGGGCACGGTTAATGGTGCGCCATATATCACCTATAGATGTAGACTGGTCAACAGAAGAAGCAAAATCAAACCACTGCTTCTCTCGTGCGAGAGTGATGGCAGATTGGAGCTCTTTATTTGTGCGCATCAGGAAGCGTAGAGAGTCAGGGGAGCTGGGAGATTTCTTCCACTGGTCGACTGCTATTCGGTGCCATACTCGGATAGACTTAACATGAGGGTCACGGTTAACGTTCCAATGACTCCTGGGCTGGCGGTTAGGGCGGCGGTGTTTTGGGACAGGGCGGAGGTCAGTGCATTGTTTGGACAGATCAAGGTAGAGTTGGTCTGCGGTGGTGACAGTGTAACCCTGAAACCATTCAGCAATGGAAGTGATGAAGGCAGGTATGTTGGCAGGGGGTAGCCTGAACCTAGGGCCCTTGGGTGGAACGGGTATTCTCACATACTGGAGGGTAGTGTGGATAGGGAAATGGTCACTGTGGGGGGAGTGGAGGATGCGGGTGGAGTGTGGGCGGTGAGGGTCAGAGTAGAGAGCTATGTAGTCAAGTTCCCTCCCCCGATGTGGGTGGGTGATGGAGGGCAGAGAAGACGTACAGGGGTATCAGTAGTTTGTAGGTAGGAGAGCCAGGAGTTACCCCGGGAGTTTGAGTGGGGCCCCTGGCAGCCGAGACTAGGGTGACGGGCATTGAGGTCCCCCACAAGGAGGGTGGGGGTGGAGGTGATATGGTGTGGTAGGACAGGTACAGTAGGGGTGGAGGGAGGCACATACACATTGACAATATTGAGGGACATACCTTTTAGTGTGATTGTGATGGCATGTGCGTCGGTGGTGTCGTCATCAAGGGGGACGTCGAGAGGTTGGTAGGGGACATCCTTCTTGACGTAGATCCGTAGTCCACGTGCAAGGCTTCGTGGTAGTCCGTCGATGCGGAGAACAGGAGTGGATGGGCTCTCAACACATGTGTAGCCACTGAGCACATAGGTACCAGCAGCACACCGCGTTTCTTGGAGGCACAGCACGTCGGCGTCTTCAGTGTAGACGTAGGTTTTGAGGGCACCAAACTTGCTTTGCAAGCCGTTTATGTTCCAGGTGAGTACCTGCAGTCCTGTAGCGTTGCTATCCATTGTGGTGTATTAGACTGATTACCCCTGACGTAGACGGATGGGCCTTAGGTGCCGGCATGTCGGTGGAGTATGGGTAGCCGGGGGTGGAGTCCTCAGGTCCAACAGGTAGCCCTGGTGGAGACAGCACAGACACAGGAGCAGGCGAGGCTTGAGGTGGGTAGACAGGTTGAGGCACCACGTGACGTAAAGATGAGGCAGGGCTTGGCTCGGGGGCCCCAGTACACACAACCTGTGAGCAGGGGGGGCTCACAGGGGGACTACCAGCTTGTGTCAAACCAAAAGAGGGGAGTGACTGGGTGGCAGCAAAGGGCAGGAGTTGGCGGTGTAGGTCGGAAATGGCGGTACAGAGTGTAACCAAGAGTTTCTCAACATGACTGGTAAATTCTTGGAAGAGGGACATGATCTGTGTCATGTCACTGGAGACGGGTTGTGGGGGGGCACTGGTGGCGGCACAAGGCTTGACAGCGTCAGGGTAGAGACGGGGTTGTGGGGGTGCACTGGTGGCGGCACAAGGCTTGACAGCGTCAGGGTAGAGACGGGGTTGTGGGGGGGCACTGGTGGCGGCACAAGGCTTGACAGCGTCAGGGTAGAGACGGGGTTGTGGGGGGTCACTGGTGGCGGCACAAGGCTTTACTGCGTCAGAGTAGCGACGGGGTTATGGGGGGGAACTGGTGGGAACACGAGGCTTGATAGCGTCAGAGTAGAGACGGGGAGGAGGCTCAGTAGTGGTTGAGTTAGGGAATGGTAGGTGCTGTTGTGGTGCAGCCTGGTGAAGCCAGGCAGGGGCAGGTGACCCAGTAGACTGAGGGGGGCGTTGTGGTAGACGCAGCCCTTGGGGAGGCCTCTCCCCTGGGACAGAAGGGCGACTGGGACACTGCCGTGTGTCAGCATTGTGCCGGCCGCCACAGTTACAGCACCTGGGCTCAACTACATAGCCCACACCACCCCTATTAAGGTGGTCTTTGATTTTCTGGGCACAGGCGGCGGAGTTGTGGTTACGTGAGCAGAAGTGACATCTAGGACGATCACGTCGGCAGCAGGCAGTGAAGGTGTGACCCCAATGAGAGCAGATAACACAAAATGCAGGCCCAGGATGATAGGGCTCTGCATAAAGTGGTGGAAGGATTGGATGGGCTTCCACAGTGGTTGGACATACCCTTCCCTTCCACTTGACAATAACAGCAGCTTGTGGAGTGTGTCCCCTGTAATGTCGACATATACTGAGTATATTAGAATTAAAGTCACGTGCATCTTCGATGTCAGCGTATAGGGGGAATCGTTTCACTAGGATGTGGCAACATTCATCAGCGTCTGCTGGAGGGGCCACTAGGACAACCCCGTCAAAGCCAACAGTACTAAGGGTTTTATAGACTTCAGGAGTCTGACACTTGATAAAGTTCCGGTTCTTACCCTGTCGGAATTGAATGTTGGGATCATGCTGTCTGCAGTACTTCATCATCCAATTAAACCGATCCTCGACAGATTTTAATGAGTCCTTGGGAAAGTGGAGATTCAGCTTACTTATTTGTTTGGCAGAGGGCAGGGTGATAGGGTCCATGGCATTGCTGTTTCCACTGTGGCTAGTGTTTCCCATAGAAACATTACCGTCACTGTCATAATCACTGGGGTCTGACTCTTGAAGGGTGTTGGATTCAGTCAAGACCTGCTGTGTTTTATTCCCTGTTGAATTCTTTCTGCTTCCTTCTGTGTGTGTCGTCCTTTTCTTCCTATCATTCATGATCTCATCACTGTCGCTTCCTTCACTTTTCTTTGCCTCCTCTCGCCTCCTCTTTTCTTTCTTACTAATCACTTCTTGAAAATTGTCTATCACTTCTATTGTTGTTGGCCGCGGATTGTCTGCTTCTGATTCACTACTTGAAAGCCTCAGGTCGTCTTCTAAGTTGTTCAGTAGGGCAATCTTTTCTACTTTAGCCAAAGCCTTTATAGGTTTCTGCCTACCACTCTCCCCAGGCATTGTGCAATGCTTGTGTTCGGTCACAGGCGAGATGGAGAGGCAACGACGTCACTACCACGTCATTCAACGTCACGCTCTTCGCACTGCGCATGCGCAGATACGAAAATAACCGACCAGAGGGTCCAGGCAGGAAGTCCAGATATTTTACCTAAAATATTGTCTAAGTCCAACAACTATAAATTTCACAAGCGACACTGTGCTTACAACTGGGCTCCACTTTAGTTCTCTAAACAGACTGAAGGTAGTCGTCTCACTAAATTCATCAGAATTGGGAATTGTAGGGAGAGCTCACTCACAGCCTTTGTTGACGTTTCACGGTGCGCATGTCGAATGATAATCATGGTCGTGGTTGTTATAATCATGGTCGTGGTTATGATCATGGTCGTGGTTGTTGCAATCATGGTCGTTATAATTATGGTCGTGGTTGTTATAATCATGGTCGTGGTTGTTATAATCAGACTCGTAGTCGTTATAATTATGGTCGTGGTTGTTATGATCAAAGTCGTGGTTGTTATAATCATGGTCGTGGTTGTTATAATTAGACTCGTGGTCGTTATAATCATGGTCGCGGTTGTTATGATCATAGTCGTGGTTGTTATGATGAGACCTCGTGGTCGTTATAATATGGTTGTGGTTGTTATAATCATGGTCGTGGTTGTTATGATCATGGTTGTGGTTGATATAATCACGGTCGTGGTTGTTAGAATCATGCTCGTGGTTGTTATAATCATGGTCGTGGTTGTTATAATCATTTGTCGTGGTTGTTATAATCATGGTCATGGTTGTTATAATCATAGTCATGGTTGTTATAATCATGGTCGTGGTGGTAATAATCATGGTCCTGGTTGTTATAATCATTGTCGTGGTTGTTATAATCATGGTCGTGGTTGTTATAATCATGGTCGTGGTTGTTATAATCATGGTCGTGGTTGTTATAATCATGGTCCTGGTTGTTTTAATCCTGGTCGTGGTTGTTACAATATGGGTCGTACCTGAGACTAACACAGGTAGAATAAACCCCACACCTTATCTTTAATCTCAATAAACCCAGATTAACCTCACCTAATCAACAGGATTAGAGACCATTAGGATTGTACCACCAATACTAATACATTTCACAGTGGATTAATAACAAAACATTTAATCACATTTCCAATAGCCAATGTCTTATGGATATCTTATCAAGTTGTGAGTCTTACATGTCTATATAATTATGTTTTACTATTACAAATATTTATAGTTCGTTGTGTATTGTATTGTATTGTATTGTATTGTATTGTATTGTATCCGGCTGACAGCGTACATCGAATGAGGGTGTGCCAAGTCCGTAGACTTGCATGGTTAATTAGGGCGAGCCAAGTCTGTAGACTTGCATCGTTTTTCATCGTAAATAAAATTGTTAACTCATGCCTTCGTAAAGAAACCATCGACATGGGACCAGGTTTGTTCCACTCTACGAATTTTTTGCGGTTTTTCCACCAAGTTTGATGAAAAACGATTGTGCCGTTTCGGCTGCCTAGAATAGACACACACACACATGCCTAGTGCTATAGTATATTAGACTAGAATATGACGTCCAATGTATTTGAACCAATGTCCTGCATGGCAGTGAACAGTGACATCGCCCACATGACCCTGACCAATTTATACTGCTGATGAAAATGATGTATTTCTTTGTGTACGACCCTCTGTCCTGCATAGCAGTGAACAATGACATCACCCGCATGAATCTGACCTATATATGATGTATCACTTTGTGTATGAACCTCTGTCCTGCGTGGCAGTGAGAAGTGATACCACCCTGAGTGTCAAGAACTGACTGAATTACTCAGAATAGGCAAAGTGTACTGCAAGTTTTGTCAATAAATTTGTTAAACTAAAAAAAATAAAAAAATGACAGAGTTCTTGCAGGACCTATTTTCGTTGAGTTGAAAGCATGTAATACTTAATTTCAATGAAACTAATATCATTTCTGGATCGTTTATTAATTAGACAAGTAGTTTTTTAATTGTTGGAGAGTAAAACTAAGTAGAAAGAATTCATTTTTATTAAATATATACTATAGTATAGGCATACCAGCCAGCCTCTTGGGCGCCATTAGTCTTTTGAAGAAGCTGGTGTTTTATTTTAATGGCGATGGCTTAAAGCTTCATTCTAAAAGGGTTAAACACTCGCCATAGAGGAGTTAAGTCGTATTATTTTTAGGGTTTAATCGATTGTCCTCAACGGGCTTAAGCAATATTTAACCAAACATTATTGTACTTTTTGGGTTCAGTTTTCTATGATAATGATAGTGGTGGTAGTGATGATGGTGATGGTGGTAGTGATGACGAATGTGGTGGTAGTGATGATGAAGGTGGTGGTAGTGATGATGATGATGATGGTGGTGGTAGTGATGATGATGAATATGATGATGTTAGTGGTGGTAGTGATGATGATAATGATGATGATAGTGGTGGTAGTGATGATGGTGATGGTGGTAGTGATGACGAAGGTGGTGGTAGTGATGATGATGGTGGTGGTAGTGATGATGATGATGTTGGTGGTGGTAGTGATGATGATGATAATCATGATAGTGGTGGTAGTGATGATGATGATGGTGATGGTGGTAGTGATGACGAAGGTGGTGGTAGTGATGATGATGATGATAGTCGTAATGATGATAACGGTGGTAGTGATGATTATGATGATGGTGGTAGTGATGGTGGTGGTGGTGGTAATGATGGTGATTGTGGTGGTGATGGTGGTGGTATGATGGTGGTGGTAATGATGATGGTGGTGGTGGTGAAGATGTTGATGATGATGGTAGTAATAGTGATGATGGTGGTGGTGGTGGGGGATGATGCTGGTGGTAGTGGTGAGGTGGTGGTGGTGATGATGGTGGGTGGTGGTAATGATGGTGATTGTAGGTGATGGTGGTGGTAGTGATGGTGGTGGTAATGATGATGGTGGTGGTGGTGAAGATGTTGATGATGATGGTAGTAACAGAGGATGATGGTGGTGGGGATGTGGTGGTGGTGGGGGGTGATGATGCTGGTGGTAGTGGTGATGATGGTGGTGGTGGTGGTTGTGTTGATGGTAGTGGTGGTATTGATGATGGTTGTGGTTGTGATGATGATGATGATGGTAATGATGGTGGTGGTGGTGGTGGTAGTGATGATAATGGTGATGGTAATGACGATGGTGGTGGTAGTAGTAATTATGATGATGATGATGATGATGATGATGATGACGATAATAATGGTGATGACTTTTGTACCGAAGCATCAGTAAGTCAGATATCTATAGGTTCATGAGAGCCTTGATGACCCAGACGGACTGACAAAATAAAATCATTTCGAGGAAGGTGACACTTTGGTCCACCTGTGCTCTGACCATGAGACCACGGCAGAGTATAGTGATCTACCCAATTTTAGGTTCATACAGAGCGAGAGCAAAAAAAGACTCCTTATAATAATCATAGAAATTAAAGGGAAAAGGGAAAACAACAGAGCACCTTAGCTTTCGTCTTTATTCAAGACGAAAGCTAATGTGCTCCGTTGTTTTCCCTTTTCCCGTGTGATTTTATCAAGATATATATATATATATATATATATATATATATATATACATATATATAACTTAAAACCAGTAAGTATACCATTACTAAATTCTACCTTATTTTACGTTGATTTCGTTTTTTTTTTACCGCAACTTAAGATGTTATGAATTATCTAACAACGGTAGAGTCTCAACATAGAATCGCTGCCATTAGTCTTTTGAAGAAGCTGGTGTTTTATTTTAATGGCGATGGTTTAAAGCTTCATTCTAAAAGAGTTAAACACTCGCCATAGAGGAGTTAAGTCGTATTATTTTGAAGGTTTAATCGATTGTCCTCAAAGGGCTTAAGCAAAATTTAACCAAACATTATTGTATTTTTTGGGTTCAGTTTTCTATCACGGCCAAATTTAAGGTTGTGGGGGTTACTACCTATTTTTCTTTGAGGGTGTGGGGTCCGAATTCAGCTTTCTTTTTCTATCACACGGCGTCTCGGAGTGCGTGGGTTCCGATTTCGACTTTCTTTTTTTATCACACGGCGTTTCGGAGTGCGTGGGTTCCGAATTCAATTCTCTTTTTCTTTTACACGGCATCTGTGATTGTGTGTGCTCCGAATTCAACTTTCTTTTTCTCACACACGGGGTCTCGGAGTGCGTGGGTACAGAATTTAACGTTGTTCTTCTTCTATCACATTGCGTCTCCGAGTGCGTGGGTTCCGAATTCAACTTTCTTTTTCTTTTACACGGCGTCTCGGAGTGCGTGGGTTCAGAATTTAACGTTGTTCTTCTTCTATCACATTGCGTCTCCGAGTGTGTGGGTTCCGAATTCAATTTTTTTTTTCTATCGCACGACAATATTGATGGGCATGTACAATAGATATTGCCATTGGTCACTTGCGACGTCCATGGGTGTGTAGGAGCCGTCACAAAGTTTCGGTATCTGTTTACCGCCAAAGTTGGTTTGTTTGTCGCAGACGGTGCTGTCAGTGACAATTTGGAAAATGCCTTCCAAGTGTGTAAAGGTTACGGCAATATTATTTCGGTTGTGATGGGAGAACTCAACCTTTTCATAGACGGTATCAGTCGGAGTAAAGGATTCCTTATCCAATCCAATAATCTGTTTGGGAAGGCTGAAGCCGATTTTCCAGTTAACGAATCAAATGATGATGTGGATGAGTTTTAGGAGATTAATCCGAGACGTTTTTTCAGTATGTGAATCATATCTAAATTCTTTGGCCTGGCAGCTGGGTTTATATTCTGTGATTTTTTAATCCACCTTTATACTTCACGAGAAGGTACCGGGATTTTGTACCCTTTTATAAGTTGTCTCCACATCCACCCCAGACTGTACACCTCACTCGCCTCCGAACACAGCCCAGATTTACGAACTTCAGGAGCGAACCACTATCCCATAAAGGGATGAAACATCACGAACACTTATGTTCCTAGCGGACGCCCCATGCCGAAATCAATAATTGTGATTTTGTTATCGCATGGTGACACACATACATTATTGAATTTAATGTCGCAATGAGCATAACCCTTCTCAAAAATGACTTACAGAATCTCATGGACTTGTATCATGAGTTCGTACAGAATTTTTTCTGTAATGGCATGTTTGCTTAAGAATTCTATCAGGGTAAGTCCAGTGTATGGGGAGAGCAGCAGTTGCTTCTCAACCTACACACCTAAACACCGCTGCACCCCGGCCACATCCTGGACTCGCATTAATTGATTTGCCTCGGCATTTAAGTTCTGCATCGTTTTAGACTTACATTGCGAGTTCTTTTTAAAGCATTTCACCACGATGCCTGATGAATTATTATAGGTAATTAGGACACAGCTACCAAATCCTCCGCACCCAAGGTCACTAATTTGGGCCACGTCGGTCTGTAGTAATGCTTCGTAATCAGCACTACTGATTCTTGGCACGTTGTCGTTAAGTTTTTCTTTGTCAAATAAAATCGTTACCATTCTTATATGTAGGGGGTAAAACTTTTTATAGTTTTATCCTTATATCTATGCAATATAATTGTACAGTATAAATTATACTCCTTTTAAATTAACGTTACCTTGGATACTGTCACTCATGTTTTTGGCAGTAGTGTAAGCAACTAAGCATCCACTACACTATCATCTTCTGTACACTATATCAACTACACTGTCATTCACATTACACCATCTTCACTACATCCATTACACTATCATCTACTGTACACTATATCAACTACACTGTCATTCACATTACATCATCTACACTACACTATCATCTACTGTACACCATATCAACTACACTGTCATTCACATTACATCATCTACACTACATCCACTACACCATCATCTACTGTACACCATATCAACTACACTCTCATTCATATTACATCATATACACGACATCCATTACATTTGGTGGTGATGGTGATAGAAGTGGTAGTGATGATGACGATGATGATGGTAGTAGTGATGATGATGATGGTGGTGGTAGTGATGATGATGATGATGATGATGGTGGTGGTGGTGGTAGTGTTGATGATGATGTTGGTTGTGGTGGTGATGATGATGATGTTGGTTGTGGTGGTGGTAGTGATGATGGTGGTGGTGGTGGATATGATGATGATGATGATGAAGGTGGTGGTAGTGATGATAGTGGTGGTAGGGTTAATGATGATAATGAATATGATGATGATGGTGGTGGTAGTGATGATGAAGGTGGTGGTAGTGATAATGATGATGATGGTGGTGGTAATGATGATGATGAATATGATGATGATAGTGGTGTTAGTGATGATGATGATGGTGATGGTGGGAGTGATGACGAAGGTGGTGGTAGTGATGATGATGGTGGTGGTAGTGATGATGGTGGTGATGATGATGATGATAGTCGTAATGATGATAACGGCGGTAGTGATGATTATGATGATGGTGGTGGTAGTGATGATGGTGATTGTGGTGGTGATGGTGGTGGTAGTGATGTTGGTGGTGGTAGTGATGTTGGTGGTGGTAGTGATGATGATGATAATGAATATGATGATGTTGGTGGTGGCAGTGATGATGAAGGTGGTGGTAGTGATGATGATGATGGTGGTGGTAGTGATGATGATGATGGTGTTAGTGATGATGGTGGTGATGATGATGATAGTCGTAATGATGATAACGGTGGTAGTGATGATGATTATGATGATGGTGGTGGTAGTGATGGTGGTGGTGGTGGTAATGATGGTGATTGTGGTGGTGATGGTGGTGGTAGTGATGTTGGTGGTGGTAGTGATGTTGGTGGTGGTAGTGATGATGATGAATATGATGATGATAGTGGTCGTAGTGATGATGGTGATGGTGATAGTGATGACGAAGGTGGTGGTGATGATGATAATGAATATGATGATGTTATGGTGGTAGTGATGATGATAATGAATATGATGATGTTGGTGGTGGTAGTGATGATGAAGGTTGTGGTAGTGATGATGGTGGTGGTAGTGATGATGATGAATATGATGATGATAGTGGTCGTAGTGATGATGGTGATGGTGATAGTGATGACGAAGGTGGTGGTAGTGATGATGATGGTGGTGGTAGTGATGATGGTGATGTTGATGATGTTGGTGGTGGTAGTGATGATGATGATGGTGTTAGTGATGACGGTGGTGGTAGTGATGATGATGATGATGATGATGATGATGATGATAGTCGTAATGATGATTACGGTGGTAGTGATGATTATGATGATGGTATTGACGATGGTGGTGGTAGTAGTAATTATGATGATGATGATGATGATGATGATGATGACGATAATAATGGTGATGACTTTTGTACCGAAGCATCAGTAAGTCAGATATCTATAGGTTCATGAGAGCCTTGATGACCCAGACGGACTGACAAAATAAAATCATTTCGAGGAAGGTGACACTTTGGTCCACCTGTCCTCTGACCATGAGACCACGGCAGAGTATAGTGATCTACCCAATTTTAGGTTCATACAGAGCGAGAGCAAAAAAAGACTCCTTATAATAATCATAGAAATTAAAGGGAAAAGGGAAAACAACAGAGCACCTTAGCTTTCGTCTTTATTCAAGACGAAAGCTAATGTGCTCCGTTGTTTTCCCTTTTCCCGTGTGATTTTATCAAGATATATATATATATATATATATATATATATATATATATATATATATATATATATATATATATATATATATATATATATATATATATATATATATATATATATATGTAACTAAACCATAACTAAATTCTACCTTATTTTACGTTGATTTTTTTTTTTTTTACCGCAACTTAAGATGTTATGAATTATCTAACAACGGTAGAGTCTCAACATAGAATCGCTGCCATTAGTCTTTTGAAGAAGCTGGTGTTTTATTTTAATGGCGATGGTTTAAAGCTTCATTCTAAAAGAGTTAAACACTCGCCATAGAGGAGTTAAGTCGTATTATTTTGAAGGTTTAATCGATTGTCCTCAAAGGGCTTAAGCAAAATTTAACCAAACATTATTGTATTTTTTGGGTTCAGTTTTCTATCACGGCCAAATTTAAGGTTGTGGGGGTTACTACCTATTTTTCTTTGAGGGTGTGGGGTCCGAATTCAGCTTTCTTTTTCTATCACACGGCGTCTCGGAGTGCGTGGGTTCCGATTTCGACTTTCTTTTTTTATCACACGGCGTTTCGGAGTGCGTGGGTTCCGAATTCAATTCTCTTTTTCTTTTACACGGCATCTGTGATTGTGTGTGCTCCGAATTCAACTTTCTTTTTCTTTTACACGGCGTCTCGGAGTGCGTGGGTACAGAATTTAACGTTGTTCTTCTTCTATCACATTGCGTCTCCGAGTGCGTGGGTTCCGAATTCAACTTTCTTTTTCTTTTACACGGCGTCTCGGAGTGCGTGGGTTCAGAATTTAACGTTGTTCTTCTTCTATCACATTGCGTCTCCGAGTGTGTGGGTTCCGAATTCAACTTTCTTTTTTTTTATTGACGGCGTCTCGAGCGCGTGGGTTCAGAATTTAACGTTGTTCTTCTTCTATCACATTGCGTCTCCGGAGCGCGTGGGTTCCGAATTCAACTTTTCTTTTCTTGTTAATGGCGTCTCGGAGTGCGTGTTCAGAATTTAACGTTGTTCTTCTTCTATCACATTGCGTCTCCGAGTGTGTGGGTTCCGAATTCAATTTTTTTTTTCTATCGCACGACAATATTGATGCAAGCATGTACACAGATATTGCCATTGGTCACTTGCGACGTCCATGCGGTGTGTAGGGAGCCGTCACAAAGTTTCGGTATCTGCTTGTCGTCAGTTGGTTTGTTTATGCAGACGGTGCTGTCAGTGACAATTTGGAAAAATGCCTTCCAAGTGTGTAAAGGTTACGGCTATTATTTCGGTTGTGATGGGAGAACTCAACCTTTCATAGACGGTATCAGTTTATAAAGGATTCCTTATCCAATCCAATAATCTGCTTTTAGAAGGCTTCGGAAGCCGATTTTCCAGTTAACGAATCAAAATGATGATGTGGATGAGTTTTAGGAGATTAACTGAGACGTTTTTCAGTATGTGAATCATATCTAAATTCTTTGGCCTGGCAGCTGCCTTCTTATATTCTGTGATTTTTTAATCCACCTTTATACTCTTCACGAGAAGGTACCGGGATTTAGTACCCTTTTATAAGTTATTCCACATCCACCCCAGACTGTACACCCCACTCGCCCGAACACAGCCCAGATTTACGAACTCAGAGCGAACCACTATCCCATAAAGGATGAAAGATCACGAATGACTTATGTTCCTAGCGTAACGCCCCATGCCGAAAATCACACCAGATTTTGTTATCGCATGGTGACACATACATTATTGAATTTAATGTCGCAAATGAGCATAACCCTTCTCAAAATGACTTACAGAATCTCATGGACTTGTATCATGAGTTCGTACAGAATTTTTTTCTCTCAATGGCATGTTTGCTTAAGAATTCCCATCAGGTGTCCAGTGTATGGGGAGAGCAGCAGTTGCTTCTCAACCTACACACCTAAACACTGCTGCACCCCGGCCACATCCCACCTCGTGACACTGATTTGCTCTCGGCATTTAAGTTCTGCATCGTTTTAGACTTACATTGTGAGTTCTTTTTAAAGCATTTCACCACGATGCCTGATGAATTATTATAGGTAATTAGGACACAGCACAAATCCTCCGCACCCAAGGTCACTAATTTGGGCCACGTCGGTCTGTAGTATTGCTTGCAATCAGCACCACTGATTCTGGCACGTTGTCGTTAAGTTTTTCTTGTCAACAAAAATCGTTACCATTCTTATATGGTGCAAAAACTTTTTATAGTTTTATCCTTATATCTATGCAATATAATTGTACAGTATAAAATTATAATTCTTTTAAATTAACGTTACCTTGATACCGTCAATTATGCGTTTTTGCAGTAGCGTGTTTAACTAAGATCTAATTACACTATCATCTTCTGTACACTATATCAACTACACTGTCATTCACATTACACCATCTTCACTACATCCATTACACCATCATCTACTGTACACTATATCAACTACACTGTCATTCACATTACATCATATCTACACCTGGCACTATCATCTACCGTACACCAGCATCAACTACACCGTCATTCATATTACATCATCTACACTACATTCATCACACCATCATCTACCGTCAACTATATCAACTACACCTCATTCATATTACATCATATGTTAACACGACATCCATTGGCATTTGGTGGTGATGAGATAGAAGTGGTAGTGATGATGACGATGATGATGGTAGTATGATGATGTTGGTGGTGGTAGTGATGATGATGATAATCATGATAGTGGTGTAGTGATGATGATGATGGTGATGGTGGTAGTGATGACGAAGGTGGTGGTAGTGATGATGATGATGATAGTCGTAATGATGATAACGGTGGTAGTGATGATGATTATGATGATGGTGGTAGTGATGGTGGTGGTGGTGGTAATGATGGTGATTGTGGTGGTATGTGGTGGTAGTGATGGTGGTGGTAATGATGATGGTGGTGGTGGTGAAGATGTTGATGATGATGGTAGTACATTAGTGATGATGGTGGTGGTGGTGGGGGTGATGATGCTGGTGGTAGTGGTGATGATGGTGGTAGGATGGTGGTGGTGGTGGTAATGATGATGATTGTGGTGGTGATGGCGGTGGTAGTGATGGTGGTGGTAATGATGATGGTGGTGGTGGTGAAGATGTTGATAGATGATGGGTAGTACAGTAGTGATGATGGTGGTGGGGGTGGTGGTGGTGGGGGTGTATTGATGTTGGTGGTAGTGGTGATGATGATGGTGGGTGGTGGTGTTGATGGTAGTGGTGGTATTGATGATGAGTTGTGGTTGTGATGATGATGATGATGGTAATGATGGTGGTGGTGGTGGTGGTAGTGATGATAATGGTGATGGTATGACGATGGTGGTGGTAGTAGAATTATGATGATGATGATGATGATGATGATGATGGACGATAATAATGGTGATGACTTTGTACCGAAGCATCAGTAAGTCAGATATCTATAGGTTCATGAGAGCCTTGATGACCCAGACGGACTGACAAAATAAAATCATTTGAGGAAGGTGACATCCACCTGTCCTCTGGACCATGAGACCACGGCAGAGTATAGTGATCTACCCAATTTTAGGTTCATACAGACGAGAGCAAAAAAAGACTCCTTATAATAATCATAGAATTATAGGAATAGAGAATCCTTAGCTTTCGTCTTGTATTCAAAGACTTGTTACCAGTTCTGCTGTTTTCCCTTTCCCGTGTGATTTTATCAAGATATATATATATATATATATATATATATATATGTAACTAAACCATAACTAATTCTACCTTATTTTACGTTGATTTTTTTTTACCGCAACTTAAGATGTTATGAATTATCTAACAACGGTAGAGTCTCAACATAGAATCGCTGCCATTAGTCTTTTGAAGAAGCTGGTAGTTTATTTTAATGGCGATGGTTTAAAGCTTCATTCTAAAAGAGTTAAACACTCGCCATAGAGGAGTTAAGTCGTATTATTTTGAAGGTTTAATCGATTGTCCTCAAAGGGCTTAAGCAAAATTTAACCAAACATTATTGTATTTTTGGGTTCAGTTTTATCACGGCCAAATTTAAGGTTGTGGGGGTTACTACCTATTTTTCTTTTGAGGGTGTGGGGTCCGAATTCAGCTTTTTTCTATCACACGGCGTCTCGGAGGCGGGTACAGAATTTAACGTGTTCTTCTTTATCACATTGCGTCTCCGAGTGCGTGGGTTCCGAATTCAACTTTTTTCTTTTTACACGGCGTCTTCGCAAACCCACACCACCCAAAAACCTTCTACACATCTCGGAGTGCGTGGGTTCCGAATTCAACTTTTTTCTTTTTACACGGCGTCTCGGAGTGGGTTCAGAATTTAACGTTGTTCTTCTTCTATCACATGCGCCCCGAGTGCGTGGGTTCCGAATTCAACTTTCTTTTTCTCACACACGGGTCCCGGAGTGCGTGGGTTCAGAATTTAACGTTGTTCTTCTTCTATCACATTGCGTCTCCGAGTGCGGGTTCCGAATTCAATTTTTCTTTACACGGCGTCTCGGAGTGCGTGTTCAGAATTTAACGTTGTTCTCTATCACATTGCGTCTCCGAGTGCGTGGGTTCCGAATTCAACTTTTTTCTTTTTACACGGCGTCTGGAGTGCGGGTTCAGAATTTAACGTTGTTCTTCTTCTATCACATTGCGTCTCCGAGTGCGTGGGTTCCGAATTCAACTTTCTTTTTCTTTTTACACGGCGTCTCGAGTGCGGGTTCAGAATTTAACGTTGTTCTTTCACATTGCGTCTCCGAGTGTGGGTTCCGAATTCAATTTTTTTTTCTATCGCACGACAATATTGATGGGCGTACAATAGATATTGCCATTGGTCACTTGCGACGTCCATGGGTGTGTAGGAGCCGTCCCAAAGTTTCGGTATCTGTTTACCGCCAAGTTGGTTTGTTTGTCGCAGACGGTGCTGTCAGTGACAATTTGGAAAATGCCTTCCAAGTGTAAAGGTTACGGCAATATTATTTCGGTTGTGATGGGAGAACTCAACCTTTTCATAGACGGTATCAGTCGGAGTAAAGGATTCCTTATCCAATCCAATAATCTGTTTGGGAAGGCTGAAGCCGATTTTCCAGTTAACGAATCAAATGATGATGTGGATGAGTTTTAGGAGATTAATCCGAGACGTTTTTTCAGTATGTGAATCATATCTAAATTCTTGGCCTGGCAGCTGGGTTTATATTCTGTGATTTTTAATCCACCTTTATACTTCACGAGAAGGTACGATTTAGTACCCTTTATAAGTTGGTTCCACATCCACCCCAGACTGTAACCTCACTCGCTCCGAACACAGCCCAGATTTACGAACTTCAGGAGCGAACCACTATCCCATAAAGGATGAAACATCACGAACACTTATGTTCCTAGCGGACGCCCCATGCCGAAATCAATAATTGTGATTTGTTATCGCATGGTGACACACATACATTATTGAATTTAATGTCGCAATGAGCATAACCCTTCTCAAAAATGACTTACAGAATCTCATGGACTTGTATCATGAGTTCGTACAGAATTTTTTCTGTAATGGCATGTTTGCTTAAGAATTTATCAGGGTAAGTCCAGTGTATGGGGAGAGAGCAGCAGTTGCTTCTCAACCTACACACCTAAACACCGCCGCACCCCGGCCACATCCTGACTGCATTAATTGATTTGCCCGGCATTTAAGTTCTGCATCGTTTTAGACTTACATTGCGAGTTCTTTTAAAGCATTTCACCACGATGCCTGATGAATTATTATAGGTAATTAGGACACAGCTACCAAACCCTCCGCACCCAAGGTCACTAATTTGGCCACGTCGGTCTGGTAATGCTCGTAATCAGCACTACTGATTCTTGCACGTTGTCGTTAAGTTTTTCGTCAAATAAAATCGTTACCATTCTTATATGTAGGGGTAAACCATAGTTTTATCTTATATCTATGCAATATAATTGTACAGTATAAATTATACTCCTTTTAAATTAACGTTACCTGGATACTGTCACTCATGTTTTTGGCAGTAAGTAACTAAGATCCACTACACTATCATCTTCTGTACACTATATCAACTACACTGTCATTATTACACCATCTTCACTACATCCATTACACTATCATCTACTGTACACTATATCAACTACACTGTCATTCACATTACATCATCTACACTACACTATCATCTACTGTACACCATATCAACACACTGTCATTATCAATACATCATCTATACCACTACAATCCATCATCATTCACTGTACACCATATCAACTACACTCATTCATATTACATCATATACACGACATCCATTACATTTGGTGGTGATGGTGATAGAAGTGGTAGTGATGATGACGATGATGATGGTAGTAGTGATGATGATGATGGTGGTGGTAGTGATGATGATGATGATGATGATGGTGGTGGTGGTGGTAGTGATGATGATGATGTTGGTTGTGGTGATGATGATGATGTTGGTTGTGGTGGTGGTAGTGATGTGGTGGTGGTGGTATATGATGATGATGATGATGAAGGTGGTGGTAGTGATGATAGTGGTGGTAGTGATAATGATGATAATGAATATGATGATGATGGTGGTGGTAGTGATGATGAAGGTGTGGTAGTGATAATGATGATGATGGTGGTGGTAATGATGATGATGAATATGATGATGATAGTGGTGTTAGTGATGATGATGATGGTGATGGTGGGAGTGATGACGAAGGTGGTGGTAGTGATGATGATGGTGGTGGTAGTGATGATGGTGGTGATGATGATGATGATAGTCGTAATGATGATAACGGTGGTAGTGATGATTATGATGATGGTGGTGGTAGTGATGGTGGTGGTAATGATGGTGATTGTGGTGGTGATGGTGGTAGTGATGTTGGTGGTGGTAGTGATGTTGGTGGTGGTAGTGATGATGATGATAATGAATATGATGATGTTGGTGGTAGTGATGATGAAGGTGGTGGTAGTGATGATGATGATGGTGGTGGTAGTGATGATGATGATGAGTTGGTGATGATGGTGGTGATGATGATGATAGTCGTAATGATGAAAACGGTGGTAGTGATGATGATTATGATGATGGTGGTAGTGATGGTGGTGGTGGTGGTAATGATGGTGATTGTGGTGGTGATGGTGGTGGTAGTGATGTTGGTGGTGGTAGTGATGTTGGTGGTAGTGATGATGATGAATATGATGATGATAGTGGTCGTAGTGATGATGATGGTGATAGTGATGACGAAGGTGGTGGTAGTGATGATGATAATGAATATGATGATGTTGGTGGTG
>NW_024734465.1:0-7127 GCF_018991925.1 Homarus americanus | reverse complement strand
GACGTTTCGTCCCCAAGACCTCTAATCATTCGCTTTACCGGATGAAATTCACCCTGCGAGTTCCAGCTATCCTGAGGGAAACTTCGGAGGGAACCAGCTACTAGATGATTCGATTAGTCTTTCGCCCCTATACCCAGCTCCGACGATCGATTTGCACGTCAGGATCGCTACGGACCTCCACCAGAGTTTCCTCTGGCTTCATCCTGGCCAGGCATAGTTCACCATCTTTCGGGTCCCAACATATATGCTCATGGTACTTGCCGACTGCCCGCGAGCCTGCCCCGGTGCGCCTCCGCCGTTTACCGACGGCCCGCTTCCGGGGACGGACAGCACCGCGGCGTCTTGGCAAGTCCCGGGCCTGCGCCCCCCCCTCCCATGAGGGGAAATTAAACTTCGACCATCGCCCTGACGACCTCCACCACACGCAACGTCCAGAGACGGGGGAAAGTATCTCACCCCGCTTGTCGCGGCGTGGGCGAGGCCGCAGGCAGCCGGTCAGGGATCGGCCCAAGACGCACCGGAGAGCCTGTTACAGCTGCCCCGGGCGCCCGCCACTTTCATTTCGCCTTTGGGTTTAGTGGCCCATTGACTTGCACACATGTTAGACTCCTTGGTCCGTGTTTCAAGACGGGTCGGTGATCACCGACCTTTTGCACACCGGGCGAGAGTAAACCGCCGGGCGGTAAGTTTTTCTCGACGACCAACAAGCCGCAGGGCAGCCAGGACACCGGTGGTTCCCCCTGTCGCGCGGGTCTCCCCCCCAGACGAGCTGGGAGAGAGTCGGCGGCGAGGTACCGGTCCGACCGGGCCTTCGACGTCCCCGGCAACGGGTCGCGGTGACCTACTACGAGGCGAAATACGCCCGCCGACGCCAGCGTGAGTGGGGGCGCGCCCAAACATTTTTGGGTCGCTCAATTACAACACCCCACCCAGCCGACAGCCGACGAGCTGAATCCCCTCAGTTCGACCTTCGAGTTTCCACCCGTTTGGCTCTTAACGGTTTCACGTACTCTTGAACTCTCTTCAAAGTTCTTTTCAACTTTCCCTCACGGTACTTGTTCGCTATCGGTCTCGTGGTCATATTTAGCCTTAGATGGAGTTTACCACCTGCTTTGGGCTGCACTTTCAAGCAACCCGACTCTACAGAGAGGCCCTTTCCGACCGTCCCATCTGTACCCTCACGGGCGCCGCCATACGGGCCTGTCACCCTCCATGGGCAGTGGCCGCCTTCAAGCTTGACTTAGACGGTATGGGACGGCGTGCTGGACCCTCTGAAACGCAACACCCCTCGTGCCCGAAGACATCGAGGTTATGCGCTGGGCTTTTCCCGGTTCAGTCGCCCTTACTAAGGGAATCCCTGTTGGTTTCTTTTCCTCCGCTTATTAATATGCTTAAATTTGGCGGGTAGCTCTCTCCTACTACGAGGTCGATCGTGGTCTCATCATCCTTAGGGGGAACAAGTTCCCCAACCACGAAGCGGAAGACGCTCTGCCACCGACTTTCTTCACCACCGACATTACCAGGCAGGAAGGTTTGAGGGGCTTGTCGCGGGGGTACCAGCGGCCATGGCGCTGGCACTCCCACCCCTGACTCCGTTCCTTCTCATTGAGTGGTAAATAGCCAATAGGAAAAGTGTTCCAGCAGAACATCTCTCGCAGAGTCATATACACACACAGTTTTAATGCATATACGCTCGTGTTCCGCCCTTACTCGGCCGCACCTTTGCCGCTTAAACTTTGACCTCTTTCCCCGTTCCCGCATGCCACAGCAGTGGCACTTGTTTATCCGGAGAAAGAGAGCGAGAGTCGCAGTATTAATTGGCGTGAGCGGCCTTTCCGGCTGCAGAACTAGTGCTCTATCCCGGCGAGCGCCGTTATGAGGCGCAACACCGCCTTTAACGCGTTTAGAGAGAACTCCCCCTGCCTCCCTCCCAGTCATGAGATAGACGTGGACTCGTGGCGAACTCTCAAAGAGAACGCCCACACCGCGTCTGACCGTGGGAGAGGGTGGAGGAGCGCGTGAGGAAGAGCACGGCGTCACCCAAGCATTCTCATCTCTCTGCCTGCACCACTACATGGTAGACTGCGGGCCCAGGCGCACTCATCAATTTAGGTTCCACTGCAATGCATGCCAAGCACTCTTTTCGAGGTGATAGACGAAATTCCATGGGCTTACTTTAAAAAGATATCCACCCTGTTTCTTGCTTCCTTCAGGGGATGGAGTGCCTCTAGAACATATGTGCAGCATCAGCTATGAGCGGCCGACACATTCGTGGTTCCCCAGGGACAGCAGGCAAAGAGCCTCCAGTTGAGTTTGGCGAGGGCCACAACTGTCGCGAGCTGTGGTTGAATGTGGGTGCGCCAAGTCCATGGACTTGTTAGTGATAGGCTTGTTTGTTTTTATAAGCACGCCTGCTGCTAGCATGGGCGATTAAACCCCAAGCTCGGTTCGGGTTACCCCTCGTCGGAGACAGTCAGCAGGCAATTTAACTCGCAGCAACCGATGGATGTATATTTCCTAATCTCGTGAGGAGTGGCGGCGCATAGTTTATATAGATGTCATTGCTAATATATGCGTTCAACTTGTCGATGTATCTGGTATTCTTGCGATTCACATACCGACACGCAGTTTGCTGCGGTCTTCATCGACCCACGAGCCGAGTGATCCCCCGTTAAGAGTTGTGTATTTGCCATTTGGTCTTTTTGCGACTAACCATCACAGGTCGAGTCTCAATGAAAGGGTTTGACAGACATAGCCCACGTTTGTGGTTTGGGTTTGGCCGGACGGCTTGTTGTTGTTTTTTGACACTTGAATTTCACTCTTTTTGGGTCAAGAGGCTTATTCGCCGGTAGTAAGGAACGGACGGGCAGCCGTCCAAAGCCCCGTCCGTCCTCCTCCTCCGGTCTTCGCGCTCTCGCCCGAGTGTGGTCCACCTACAGCGTGGTGGTACCTATTTTTGGTGCGGGGGCCGGGATTGTCCTCTTTCGCTGCTGGAGTTGCCAGAGCAGAGCCTGAGACCGCCCAAATCAGGAGAGTAGTAGTAGTAGTTTTAAGAGCGCCCCGTTCTCTTTCTCTCTGTTAATGATCCTTCCGCAGGTTCACCTACGGAAACCTTGTTACGACTTTTACTTCCTCTAAATGATCAAGTTTGGACATCTTTCCGTCAGCTCGAGGCGACGACCCCAGAAAACCCTCGCGGGCAACGGGGCCGACAATCCAAGAGCGCCAGTCCGACGGCCTCACTAAATCATTCAATCGGTAGTAGCGACGCATGTGGTGTGTACAAGGCAGGGATCGTAGTCAGCGCAAGCTGATGACTTGCACTTACTACCTCGTTCATGGGAAACAATTAAAGCCCCAATCCTTTATCAAGAAAGGCTTTGAACGTGGGTTACCCGCCCTCTCGGAGGGAAAACTCGTTGATCCTTCAGTGGAAGGCGCTGCGCATGCCCAGAACATCTAAGGGCATCACAGACCTGTTATTGTTCAATCTCGCAAGGGCTAGAATTGCCGCCATCCTCTAAGAAGAAGTTGCGAACTGGACACCATTTTCTGGAGATCCGTCGACTACTTAGTAGGCCAGAGTCTCGTTCGTTATCGGAATTAACCAGACAAACCGCTCCACCAACTAAGAACGGCCATGCACCACCACCCACCGAATCGAGAAAGAGCTCTCAATCTGTCAATCCTTCCGGTGTCTGGGCCTGGTGAGGTTTCCCGTGTTGAGTCAAATTAAGCCGCAGGCTCCACTCCTGGTGGTGCCCTTCCGTCAATTCCTTTAAGTTTCAGCTTTGCAACCATACTTCCCCCGGAACCCAAAGACTTTGGTTTCCCGGAAGCTGCCCGCCGGGTCATGGGAATAACGCCGGCGGATCGCTAGTTGGCATCGCTTATGGTTAGAACTAGGGCGGTATCTGATCGCCTTCGAACCTCTAACTTTCGTTCTTGATTTAATGAAAACATCCTTGGTAAATAAGCTTTTGCAGAAGTTCGCCTTGCGACGTCCAAGAATCTCACCTCTAGTTTAACACACTTAATGCCCCCGTCATTCCGATTAGGTCATTACCTCTGGTTCCGAAAAACCAACAAAATAGAACCGAGGTCCTATTCCATTATTCCATGTATCACCATTCGGCCATTCAAATAGCCTGCTCTGAGCACTCTAATTTTTTTCTGCGAACTTCTCCGCCACTCGACACTCGACAAAGAGTATCTCTGCAGAGCGACGGGCGGCTGTCTGGAGCGACAGTAAACACCGGGCGGTGTAACCGTCAGTCCGGAACTGAGATCCAACTACGAAGCTTTTTAACCGCAAATAACTTTAATATACGCTATTGGAGCTGGAATTACCGCGGCTGCTGGCACCAGACTTGCCCTCCAATGGATACTGCTAAAGGATTTAAAGTACCTATTCCTGATTACAGGCCTCGGATGAGACTCGCATCGTTATTTTTCGTCACTACCTCCCCGTGCCGGGAGTGGGTAATTTGCGTGCCTGCTGCCTTTCTTAGATGTGGTAGCCGTTTCTCAGGCTCCCTCTCCAGAATCGAACCCTAATTCCCCGTTACCTGTTATAGCCATTGTAGGCGCATAACCTACAATCGAAAGCTGATAAGGCAGACACTTGAAAGAAGCGGCGCCGGTGCGGAGACCGTGCGCTCAGCCCGAAGTTATTCAGATTCACCACAGGTGGGTTACGGACCGGGGCCCCACCAGTTTTGAACTAATAAAAGCGCTCTTCCCTTGCGGTCAGAGACCAATTGCATGTATTAGCTCTAGAATTGCCACAGTTATCCAAGTAAGTGGGTTTACAGATCCAATGAAACATAGCTGATTTAATGAGCCATTCGCGGTTTCGCCTTAAATCGGCTTGTACTTACACATGCATGGCTTAATCTTTGAGACAAGCATATGACTACTGGCAGGATCAACCAGGTAGCTGCTGCTGTTGGCGGCGCCTATCACGGCGGCCAAAATAGGGAGATTGAGAGAGAGGCAGAAGACATTGGGCGAGGGACCGCACGTTGGCCTTAGAGAAATAGCAAACCAGATGATCAGATCTAACTGCACCTTCTCTTGCTATCCTCGGCGCCGGCAGCGCCACCGTGTGTGCCAATCTCCTCCCTTATCCGCTCCTCTTTGCCCCAGCTCCAGCGAGGCAGCCGACATTGGGCGAGGGACCGCACGTTGGCGAATCTCCTCCCTTATCCGCTCCTCTTCTCTTTGCCCCAGCGAGGCAGAAGACATTGGGCGAGGGACCGCACGTTGGCCTTAGAGAAATAGCAAACCAGATGATCAGATCAAACTGCACCTTCTCTCGCTATCCTCGGCGCCGGCAGCGCCACCGTGTGTGCCAATCTCCTCCCTTATCCTCTCCTCTTCTCTTTGCCCCAGCGAGGCAGCCGACATTGGGCGAGGGACCGCACGTTGGCCTTAGAGAAATAGCAAACCAGATGATCAGATCAAACTGCACCTTCTCTTGCTATCCTCGGCGCCGGCAGCGCCACCGTGTGTGCCAATCTCCTCCCTTATCCGATCCTCTCCTCTTTACCCAGCTCCAGCGAGGCAGCCGACATTGGGCGAGGGACCGCACGTTGGCCAATCTCCTCCCTTATCCGCTCCTCTTCTCTTCTCTTTGCCCCAGCGAGGCATAAGACATTGGCCCATCTCCTCCTCTCTCTCTTTCTCTTACTGTTTGTGGGGACGTGGGCTCATGAGCGCCATCGTCGCCCAATATTGGTTAGGTTGTGTATTTCACGGGTGGGAACCGCCATCATCGTTGTTAGGTGATGGGGTAACCCAACGTGTGCTTTGACGAGTTTTAGCTGCTAAACTCTCTTTTTAGTATACTCGGCTCCCAGACTGCGCCCTGGTCGTGTTGAACCATGAGCGTTGTCTATGCACATTTAGGGTAGCCGTTTGCGCGTGGAATAGTGCAATGAATCTCGGTCAAGAGACGGTTGGGCGCTGCATTGAAGGCCGGCACAGACGCGAAGACGGGGTGATCAGCCAACGCAAGTCCGCGTTGGGGTGCGACAGCAAGCAAGCAGTGGAGCCTGTTCCGACTGGTGCTGCCGCAGTATATGCTGTGACGGAAACTAGTAGGGTGGGCGACGCAGAGGAGAGAGGTGAGAGAGACGGAGTAAATAATGTCCAAACGGAAGAGAGACCTGCAAGTGTATCGATAGAGCGCTGAGCTCACTGCCATAAGCCCGCCCATTGCCATTCCTCTGATCCAAATGAGACTAAAATCTTCTGCTCCAGCTATTGCAGGGCAGGGAAGGACGGCACTTTGGTTGTTGTTTTTGAATGTCATTAAGAGAGGGCGGAAGATATTTCACACCAAATATGTGTGTGAAGGCACCCTCTCCCCTTAATATAGTGAAATAGTGCAATCCAGCATACAAGGTCGGACGATAGGACATTCACCGTACCGCACCTCGAGAGTGGATGTTGGGTAAGGTTAAAACCGGACTGTTCGCAGACAGCCGAATAACCCGGTTCCGGACTAATTGGTGGATGCAACATCATGATGATGCTGCTGCTGTCGCGGAAACCGCAGTGGCGACGTGAGAGAGTAATAATGTTCAATAGGGAGAGCGACCTGGCTAGTGTAATTGATAGATCGCGAGCCTACTCGCCATTAGCCCGCTCCACTGCCATTCCTCTGACCCAATGAGACTATTCTCTCTCTCGCTCTCCTTCTGCTCCAGCCATTGCAGGGCAGGGAGAGAAAATCGACGGCAATTTTGGTTGTTGTTTTTGAATGCCGCGTTTTGCTTCGCAGAGGCGCCGAAGCGCTCCGCTGGGGGGCGGAAGATATTTCACATCGAATATGTGTGTGAAGGCACCCTCTCCCCTTAATATAGTGAAATAGTGCAATCCAGCATACAAGAGCGGACGATAGGACAGTCACCGTACCGCACCTCGAGAGTGGAAGTTGTTTGATCGTTTGTTAGGCAAGGTTAAAACCTGACTGTTCGCAAACAGCCGAATAACCCGGTTCCGGACTTACAATAGACGCAACATCATCATGATGCTGCTGCTGCTGTCACGGAAACCGTGGTGGCGCCGAGAGAGTAATAATGCTCAATTGGGAGACAGACCTGGCTAGTGAAATTCATAGA
>NW_024734464.1:0-10582 GCF_018991925.1 Homarus americanus | reverse complement strand
AGGTTAGGCTCAAATGAGTGATAGATCAGGTCCTATGGTTAGTTTATATATATCTCTCTCTCTCTCTCTCTCTCTCTCTCTAACACATATATATCCCTATTCTGTAAAATCTTGTGGTTATTTATATTTACTCACTGTTGATATTCTGGGAGAGAGAAAGAGAGAGAGAGAGAGATGTAGATTGAGAGAATGATATTATTGAGAGGGAAGACGAGGGAAATAGACTGGAGAGAGAGAGAGAGAGAGAGAGAGTGATGTGAATTAGTGTTTACTCCCACTCATAAGTATAGTATTAGTCAACTTATATTATACAGGGTCTCCAGTCCACATTAAAATGAAAACAACTTTGTAAAACCTTATAAACTTTTGATTGAATGATAACAGATTAATATCCACACACACATTATAGTCAGTCTCTTCGAGTTTCATTTGGTGTATGGGTATATATCGTTTGGGTATAAGGTATAAGGCATCATTCGGGAGAGGTCAGGTCAGGTCAAAGTAAAGGTAAGGTCAGGGTAGGTGATCTCAGTGGCCAGGAAACGTGAATTTTTAAGTTGGGATGAATATTTTTTTTTTGGGGGGGGAAGCGAGTATGATTTTATATGATGGTGATGAAGGAAGGAATAGAGGGAAGTTCACGGGTGACGCAAGTATCCTCTTTAATCGACGGACACATGACAACCGATGTGCAGATACTACACGACCCAACCCCCTCCGACCGACTGTCAACAAACACAGCGCCCTGATGGTATTCGTAATGGAAGTGATAATGAAAAAAATATTTTATTTTTTATTTTTTTAATCTCAATTTCGTTATTCCATGCAGTTCATTTTTAATCAATATATGTTTGTGGAATTCTAAATACGGTATATTGTTAGCAACACAAACAATAGCATTCATTAAAATATATACGGTTCATAGGAAAACCAGGTAGGGTATTCATGAATTTTAAGGAGTAGCTTGCCTAATTTCTATCACGCTTCTTGCTGAACATAGTTTTACGTGATGGAATGGATAAACATGAATTTTAAAGAATGAAAATAAAAATAATCCAAATGAATAACAAATAAATAAAATATTGTAATATGTGGAGGCCCCCAGAGTGTGGAGGCCCCTGGGCAGCTGCCCACTTTGCCCACTCCTGAATCCGGTCCTGAACAGTGCTTCAGATAAACTCTGGCAATTTCACTTCAGCTAAAATTCCTTCAAACAAAATTACACACTTGGAGATGTTCTGGGTACTTGGTTCTAACTACAGGAGCGAACATAAACACCTGTAGAGTTCTGTAGGTTCTATTCAACGGAAATATACAAGGGTGAGCTTACAAGCCCAAGTAGTCCTTACACTCCTATAGGGGTCAACTGACCTCTCTCTGACCTCTCAGGCGACATGTGGTAAGTGGTACATTAGCAGCTTCCAGGTATCGCCAGGCACATTTATCTAAAGCCCCGTCCACACGATCGAGCACTGCCTGACGGGTACTCGCTTAATGCCTGTTGTTCTGGCAAAATTGACGGGCAAACCAACGGAGTGCCCGTGGTCAAGTGAAATCACCAGATAAGGCCGTCTGCCTGGTGGTTTGACCGTTTGCTGCCGGGTCCATTCTCATGTAGTTAGTGAAGTCTTTCTCATGTTCACCTTGAAGTTCACGTAAAATCGCGGCATGACTTCCCTTAACTTTTCGTTGAGATAACCATTCCTTGCACCATTCCATTTTCTGTTTTTCTTCTTTTTGCACACTGTAGCAATTATTATACACAGCGCTATAGTCTTCGATTTAACTGTCCTGCGACACACCATGGTGATCGTACCGCAGCAGCTACTGCCGACCACCTACTAGCTACCAGCAGCAGAGTGTGACTGCTGCCAACCAGCACCTCTGTGTGTACGACGACACACAGGCTTTGCCCGGTAAACGGGCAAAGTCCGCCGGGCGCTGTTCGATCGTGTGTACGGGGCTTTAGCGTGTGGTGACATGAAACAGGGGCTTTGCCACACGCTACTGACTAGAAAAGTAATGTATATATATAGAGTACATACATGGTATACATACAACATACATAATATACATACATCTCCCCCTCCTCCCCATACGCTCATAGCAAAGTCTTGAGCGGACCTTTTCCTGTGGATCACACCCGGATGCCTTCACACACCCTGTGACCCTCACACACTCTGTGGCCCTTAGACACCCTGTGGCCCTCGCACACCCTATAGCCCCACGCGCTCTGTGTGGCACCTCATACACACTAACACTCATACACCCTGTGGCCCTTACACATCCTGTGTGAGGGCCACCAGGTGTTAGAGGGCCACCGGGTATGTGAGAGACACCGGATGCGTGAGGACCACCGGCTGTGTGTGAGGACCAGAGGGTTATGTGAGGTCCACAGGGTTATGTGAGGCCCATAGGGTTATGTGAGGCCCATAGGGTTATGTGAGGCCCACAGGGTGTGTGAGGCCCACAGGGTTATGTGAGGCCCACAGGGTTATGTGAGGCCCATAGGGTTATGTGAGGCCCATAGGGTTATGTGAGGCCCACAGGGTGTGTGAAGGCATCTGGGTGTGTGAGGGCCACCGGGTGTGCGAGGACCACAGGGTGTGTGAGGGCCATAGGGTGTGTAAGCGCCACAGGGTGTGTGAAGGCCACAGGGTGTGTGAGGGCCAAAGAGTGTGTGAGGGCCACACGGTGTGTGAGGAGCCAGAGGATATGTGAGGGACACAGGGTGTGTAAGGGCCATAGAGTGTCTAAGGGCCAGGTCCAGAGAGTATGAGAAGCCAACAGGGTGCGTGAGGGCCACAGGGTATGTGAGGGCCACAGGGTGTGTGAAGGCCACAGGGTATGTGAAGGCAACAGGGTTTGTGAGGGCCACAGGGTGTGCTAAGGTCACAGCGTGTGTGAGGGCCACGGTTTGTGAGAGGGCCACAGGGTATGTGAAGGCAACAGGGTATGTGAGGGCCAGAGGATATGTGAGGGCTATAGGGTGTGTAAGGGCCATAGGGTGTCTAAGGGCCAGAGGGCATGTTAGGCCCACAGGGTGTGTGAGGGCCACAGGATATGTGTGGGCCACAGGTTGTGCCAAGTTTACAGGGTGATTGAGGGCCAGAGGGTGTGTGATTGTCACAGGGTGTGTGAAGGTCGCAGGGCGTGTGAAGGTCACAGGGTGTGTGAAGGCAACAAATTGTGTGAGGGCCACAGGGTGTGTGAAGGCCTCAGGGTATATGAGGGCCACAGGGCATGTGTGGGCCACAGGGTGTGTGAGGGTCACAGGGTGTGTGAAGGCAACAGATTGTGTGAGGGCCACAGGGTGTGTGAGGGTCACAACATGTGTCAGGGCCACAGGGTGTGTGAGTGCCATATTTGTGTAAGGGTTATAGGGTATGTGAGGACTACAGGGTGTGAGAGGGCCATGGAGTGTGAGAGGGCCACAGGATGTGTGAGGCCATGTCATTTGTAAGAGCCAGAGGGTGTGTGGGAGCCAGAGGGTGTGTGGGAGCCAGAGGGTGTGTGGGTGCCAGAGGGTGTAACGGCCATTATTCGCCAGGATCAAGGTGTGTGGCGTTTACAATAGGTCTCACCTGACCAGTACACTCAGGCTTAAGCCACAGTCACCTCCAGCTTATGTAAACCGACAATAACCACAGACGTCTTTTATTATATACAAACTTGTAAAGTACAATGTGTTCATGAATGCCTCACCAAGGACCTTCTCGGGCGTTCAAATACTGAAATTGAAATTGAAATATTTTATAGACAATAAAACTATTACATCAAAAGGACTATGCAGTATACTACTCCCACCCTCACCTATACCATCCCTTTCTGGGGCTTACAAAAAGTTATAAATATTATAAGAACACATGAATTATTTTACACCAATAAAATAGTTCATTTTGACATGAACACTGTACTACATCAATAGAACAGATAATTTAATCTTATACAAATTTAAAGGTCATCATAACCTTGAAGCAAAATATTTATACAATGAAAAAATAATAATTTGTCCATAATTTTCAGTAATATTTGTATCCCAATCATAGTCTCATTATAACAGTATCAACAGATGGTAAGTTAGTCCCGTAAGTTACATTGGTGTTTTGTAACACATACAAATAATGCTGAAAACTCTCGCTACATATGGCAATCACTTCTCTTTCAAATACCGAGAGAGGAACTTAATGGTTTGTGTGGTAAGGTTGGCCACCTCTTAAGAGACACTAGGCTGATTGATTGTGGTAATTACATCCCCGGCGACGCAACAGCGTAGGTTGTATTTTGCCGAATTAAATTTAATGTTTAAAGGACTAAAATAAAATATTGCAAGTTAAAAACATAATAAATAAAATAGAACTTTCATAAAAACCATTTAAACGTTAATAAATAACACTCAAAGCTTGTGTCGAAGGCCGGCTTCCTCCACATAGCCGGCTGCTCACTAGGCTCCTCACTACTTATCAGTTATCACAACAAATATTTTTCGAAAGTTTGTTATTCGAGAAGTTTATTTTCCTTAATGATCTGAAGCGTCTATGATTTTCGAATCAATGACCATCCGAAACTTTTCAAACAAATTGAATCATTCGATGAAAGAACTTTCGAACAAAGATAACTAATGTTGGAAATATTTCACAACCAAGAATGATGATCTCACAAATTTTCTCAAAGCAGAAGATATGAAGCTAACGTATGGTAACGAAACATACCGTAATGATCTTTGGGAAATTTCGGTAAAGTTAGGTTAGTTTTGGTAGCTTCGTATCATCAATAAATGATTGGTTTTGGACTCTTGGAGTTCAGTCGTGGTACTATTTTTAACATTACTTTCCCTAAACCGAGACACTACTCAGTGCCGCGCGACACCTTGGGGCGGTGCATGGACGCTCACCGCTCTCTGTGACTTTATTAATTGTATTGGTAATTTAATGCAGCGCGTTATATGATGAATTTACACGCTGTGATCACACACAGAAGACCTCCTGGGAAAAAGTTGGATACATATGGTGAAGTGTTTACTAAGTGTCTTAACGGTGAAGGAAAGTGGCAGGACACCGGGTGCACAACGCCTTCTTGAGGAGTCAGGTAAGACGCTGTTGTTGTGTTTTAAAGGAACAATAAAAAATCTTGTATCTTTAATGGGAAAAATTTCCTCAACTTGGTGTTAAGGCTGGAACACACTCGTTAAATATTAGCCTTTTCGTTTTCCCTTGTTCGTGTTAAGAATAAAAACTGTGTTCCGCTCGGACCGCCATCTTGGACCGCCAAGTTCGCGTTCCTCCTCCCCGTTTATTTTTTTTCTTCTGTATTATCGTTTCGGTCATCCAGCGAATTTGCGGATTTTAAATTCCCAACGTTATGTTGGGTTAGGGTAGGATTTAATCAGGGTTTTTCGATGGTTTTGGGGTATTATTTTACTTTCGCACATAGCGTGGGTGCGTTCATAGTATAAGCTTGTTTGGTATATATTACTAAAATTATCTTTGTATTTGTCATAATACCCAGAGTTTATTGATTGGTTGAGCATGTATGCATGTTATTTAGAGTAACTCGGCAACAATTTTGATCTGATAATTGTGTGATTTTGTTTCTTTACGTTTATAATTGAAAATGGACTACTAAATGTTTAAAATGATTGAACTTAAACTTTTGGGTGGGATTTTGGGGAAATGTCATGTAGGCGTCCGTGTTTTTGGTGAAGATCAGTTGAAGGTCAAGGGGATGCGATATATAAATTGTGATCATAGATACAATCGAAATAAAAAACTAAGAATAATTCGGACTAAATTGGCAAGTTATATCATAATTAAGAGTTGCTGTCAATGTGAGGCGTTTTTTAAGAATACATTAACCCAGTTCCGCCCGGTGTTGTGCCCCAGGAGTAACTCACCCTATACTGGTGCAGTTTCTAGACAGGTTAGCGTAGACACGAGCCTGCAGCTGGAGCGGAGGTCTACGCGGTGCCACAGAACCTCCGCCTTGGTGATATTAGTTCCCTCCTGTGACTTCGGTTAATCCATCTTCAGTGTCCGGTTATACTGTAGGGGTATCGAGATATTAATGTCGTCTAGCACTCAGGATGGAACGAAACTCTAATGTGGTTTTCTTGTATATTATGTAAGTTATATGATAGACAGTCTGGTGCTGGAGGTGCTGTGTGGTGAGGGGCTGCTTGGTAGAGACGTGCTGTGAGTAGCTTGTTGAAGGAGGTAGATGTGCAGGAGCTTCGTTAGAGAAGATGTTGCCTGTTGCTGGCCTCCTGATTGAATGAATGCTGGACAGCTAGGAGCTTGCTGGAGGAGATGTTGCTTGTTCAGGAAAATGGGCAGAATGAGAGTTGGTTGGTGAGGAAGCTCAGAGGACAGCTGGTGGGTCACCATGCTCGCTGGCGGGAGCGAGGTCCGCCAGGCAGGCGAGGAGGAGCTAAGGCAGCCAGGCAGCGGCGGAGGAGGAGGTGTTGCTTGTTCAAGAAGATTGGTCAGAATGAATCTCACTGGAGAGACAGAACTTATATACCCAGCAGCCGCTATGAGTCATGTTGGGAAAACCCGAGAAGTCGCCGGTGAATAGTTTCGTTGCTAGGCAACGGCATGTTGGAATGTGATAGCAGGTGGTGGGCTGCTACGCAGTTTGTAGGGGAGACGTCCACTACAATACCCTTCTTGTGACCCGTTATACCTCTTCCTGTGTCCGGTTATACCCCCTCATGTGACCCGTTATACCCCCTCCTGTATCGGGTTATACCCCTTCATGTGACCCGTTATACCTCCTCCTGTGCCTCGGTTATAACCCAACTATGAGCGGCAGTAACCATGACTGTTATCATTACATTACAGAAAAGGTGATAGTGATAATAACTTTCCCTGGCGCAATGTTGCAGGTATATATACGGTTTTAAATACCATGTGACCCAAACGTTCACTTGCAATAATACTGAAAAACTATTTTTAGTTCGTATATTGGAAACAAATATATTTATGATATTACTGTGTATATAATATATAAATGTTTTACACACACGTCAAAGTGACACCAGGATATAAGACTCGTGGCTCTTATGGTTACTGGGGCCAGACTTCAGCATCAATAATCTGTTTATGTCTTCCCGTTCAAGAAAATACTTTAAACTAAACTAGACTAGAATTCAGAATAACAGCAAATTAAATTACCGTATACAATTAACTTCAATGTATGTATACCATGTTGGTTTCCTAGTGGCTACTGTACTTGCATATTATATTAAGCACGTGTTATTGTTGAAAATTTGTTGGTGTATTAAGGGAATTACCCGGGCACAGGTCCCTGACCCACATGAGGCCTGGGGGGGGGGGTAACAAAAAATGCTGAAATAAAAAGACAAAAAACAAACAGATCAGGAGTGACAAACGATAAATATGTTGTGTTGTAAGAGAAACAATTGAGACCCTTCAGCTGTGTGTAAATGAGGCAGAAAGTCAGTCAAGATCAGCAAACTAGGACTTGGTCACAATACTGTTACTATTAAGATTTAGCTCATAGATGTTCACTATCTCTGGCTGAAATATGGCATGGATATGAGCATGTACCTCAGAAGTGTTCGGAAGGTAATATTTTAGGAGGATGGACCTCCACTGCCAAAGGTGGATAACTCCTTCAACAAAAACACGTCTGAGTTGGTGGCAGATCAGACCTAAAAGTGGGTCCCTTGTATCCCACTGCACTTTTTAATTAAGAGAACTGATGTTTGGTAACTGCCTTGTCGTGGTGAGGAGCTTCAGTTCTCTCGATCTAGTAATCACTGTTGGTGGGTGTTTGTTGACACTGGTAGGACCACCATGGCGAACTGGTTGCTGGTGAGGTTCTTAAGTGGAATTTATTTTTACACAAGAGACAGTGAACGACTCAAAATTATGAAGTCTGTCTCTGAGTCACCTGTTTCGTGCACTTTAGATATATCAGAAACACCACCATACAAAACTACCACGAAAAGTCTGAATGAATAACGTTGAAATCTATATCATCCTTACCTACAAGATCCTCAAGTGTAGATGTCAAATATTGCCAGTAGTGTCAAGAGCATTTTCTCCACAACTGTACGGAATATTGAGAAGCTTTTGCGTTAGTGAGAGCTAAAAGCTTGGAGAGACCAGTAAGTTGTCTTGGGTCGTTTCCTTCAACTGGTAAGGAGGTGAGGGCGAGAGGGCAAGACTGGTCAACTAAATCGTGGACCAGTCTTGTCATACTTGTGACACTGATCGTATTTCTTTAATCTTTTCGTTCCATTTGCGACCACATGTTTACGACCTCACGATTGTCTGAACTTCTGTTCGACTTTTGGAAACTACGACTACTTGTACACATGTGTCAGAGTTCTCAGTTAAGACTTGGACAACACAATGTTCTGTGGTAAAGAGTACCAAGTATCTTCGTTATAAACAGGTAAAAATATAAGATATGATAAAGTAAAGCATCGACAAGCTACATGTTTTGTCTATTATGATAGTCATCAGGTACGAGTCGATAAATGAGACGTCCAGATATTACCAGGTGCTATCACAGAAACCCTCCAACAACTTGGTGTGTTAAGTGAGGTGCTGTTTGGTTAGGTATATGTATATATATATATATATATATATATATATATATATATATATATATATATATATATATATATATATATATATATATATATATATATATATATTTCTATTCCTCATCGATGAATTCCGGACTGCAAATTCTCAAGGCACGTAAAAACATTGTTGAAAATACTGACTGTTTATATATATATATATATATATATATATATATATATATATATATATATATATATATATATATATATATATATATATATGTGTGTGTGTGTGTGTGTGTGTGTGTGTGTGTGTGTATACAAGTTGCTGGTCCAGTCCAGTCCAGTATACTGTACGTGTCAGAAAACAGAGGAGGACAAGTGATCTCGGGCCCTTCGTGCCCGGTGAAAGTTTGAACGCTTGTGCTTGGCTAGCGTACAGCGAATGAGGGTGCGGCAAGTCTGTAGACTTGCATGGTTAATTCGGGTGCGCCAAGTCCGTAGACTTGCATCGTTTTCCATCGTAAATAAAATTGTTAATTAATGCCTTCCAGGTTTGTTCTATTCTACGAATTTTTTGCGATTTTTCCACCAAGTTTGATGAAAAAATATTGTGCCGTTTTGGCTACCCAGAACATATACACACGGCTAGTCCTATAGTATCTTAGACAAGTGATTGTGGGCCCTTCGTGTCCGGTGGCGAGTCCGGTGGTACAGTTTACAGAGGCGTGAAAGTTCGAACGCTCGTGCTTGGCTAGCGTACAGCGACATCGTTTTCCAGATGGTCGTGGTTGTTATAATTATGGTCGTGGTTGTTATAATCATGGTCTTGGTTGTTACAATCATGGTCGTGGTTGTTATAATCATAGTCGTGGTTATGATCATAGTCGTGGATGTTATAATCATGGTCGTGGTTGTTATATTCATGGTCGTGCTTGTTATAATTATATTCGTGGTTCTTATAATCATGGTCGTGGTTGATATAATCATGGTCGTGATTATTATAATCATGGTCGTGGTTGATATAATCATGGTCGTCATTGTTATAATCATGGTCGTGGTTATATTCATGGTCGTGATTGTTATAATCATGGTCGTGGTTATATTCATGGTCGTGCTTGTTATAATCATAGTCGTGGTTGTTATAATCATAGTCGTGGTTGTTATAATTATGGTCGTGGTTGTTATAATCATGGTCGTGATTGTTATAATCATGGTCGTGGTTATATTCATGGTCGTGCTTGTTATAATCATAGTCGTGGTTGTTATAATCATAGTCGTGGTTGTTATAATCATGGTCATGGGTGTTATAATCATGGTCGTTGTTATAATCATATTCGTGGTTGTTATAATTATGGTCGTGGTTGTCATAATCATGGTTCGTGGTTGTTATAGTCATGGTCCTGGTTGTTATAATCATGGTCCTGGTTATTAGGTACTGTAAGTATCTAGTATACTATAGGAAGGAATAGAATAAAAGTTAGAATAATTAGTTAAAGAAATATTCGCCATAAGGAGAGGGTAAAATCATAAAAAAAAAATTATTATGAATCACCGATGATCATTCCGAGATAAATTATATTATGAAGAGAAGTGACCTTGATTCTGGTTAGATTAGTCACCATCCGCTTAAGTCATCACCTGTGTTAAGTCATCATAGTCGTCATGTGCGTTAGTCAGTTTTAGGCAAATCTCACACGACTGACCGACCATCGATGTTCTTTCCGCGCGAGGGTGTTACGTTTCAATGCATCTTATTATTTACGCTGGTTGATGTAAGACCAGCTACCCTCACTGACGCAGCTATGGTCAATTTGGTGTTATACTTGTTTATAAATGCCTTCTAATCTGTCTCAAGTCTGTCCGTCCTGTCTATTATCATCCCAAATGCCTGTGGGGGAGTTGATCCTGTAGGTGCAGCAGCAGCAGGTGGTGGTGGTGGACTGTGGGGGAGTTGATCCTGTAGGTTCAGCAGCAGCAATAGGTGGTGATGGACTGTGGGGGAGTTGATCCTGTAGGTGCAGC
>NW_024734463.1:0-25837 GCF_018991925.1 Homarus americanus | reverse complement strand
GGTGGCACCTGAGAGGCCTGAGGTGTACCTGTAATCACAACACAACCACAACACCCTGACTCAGTGTGCTAAGGATGTCAGATGCATACCCAGGAGCATGAGGTGCACCTGGGGACTGCCGGAGGTGTACCTGCAAGGCCGGAGGTGTAACTGGAGGCCAGAGGTGCACCGCAAGTCTCAAAGGTGCACCTGAGAGAAAGTCAGGGTGCACCTGGGAGAGCCGGTGGTGTAACCTGGGATGCCGAAAGTCCCAGGGATGTCGGAGGTGCACCAAGGAGTGTCGGAGGTGCACCTTGTAGTGTCAGAGGTGCACCTGGAGAGTCAGAGGTGTACCTGTGAGGTCAGAGTGCACCTAGGATGTCGGAGGTGTACCTGGGAGTGTCTGAGGTGCACCAAGGATTTCAGATGTACCAGGGAGTGAGCAACTGGGAGGCTCATTGCACCTGGGAGCATCAGTGGTGTACCTGGGAGTGTTAGAGGTGTAACCTGGAGGCAAGGCTGTACCTGGGAGTGTCAGAGGCAATCTGAGAGTGTCAGGGTGTACCTGAGGTCAGCAGTCTACACAAGAGTGTCAGAGGTAGCTGGGAGTGTCTGAGGTGTACCTGGGAGTGTTAGGTGGTGTACCTGGGAGTGTCAGGAGGTGTAATCTGGGAGTGCCAGGAGGTGTACCTGGCGTGGCACCTAGAAGTGTCAGAGGTGCACCGGCGTCTGAGTGCCTGGGAGGTATGGAGGTGTAACCTGGGAGGTCAAGGTGTACCTGGGAGGTCAAAGGTGTACCTGAGGGTGTCATTGGTGTACCTGGAGGCCAGAGGTACCTGGGAGTGTCAGTGGTAATTTTGGGAGTGTCTGAGGTGTTCCTGTGGGAGGCCAGAGGAGTACTGTGAGGTCAGAGGTGCACCTGAGTTTCCAGAGTGTGTTCCTGGAAGGCCGAGGTGTATCTGGAGAGTCAGGAGGTGTGCCCCTGGAGGTCAGGGCACCTGGGAGGTCGGAGGTGGTCTGGGAGTGTGAGAAGGTACCTGGGAGGCCAGTGCACATGAGTGTCAGAGGAGCACCAGGGAGGTCAGAGGCCCTGGGAGTTTCAGAGTGTGTACCTGCGCCAGAGGTGCACCTGGTGCGTCTGAGGTGCACCTGGGAGGCCTGAGGTGGCACCTGGGAGTACCTGAGGTGTACCTGGGAGTGTCTCAGGTGTACCGGGAGTGTCTGAGGTGTAACTGGGAATGTCAGTGGTGTACCTGAGAGTGTCGGAGGTGTACCTGGGAGTATCGGAGGTGTACCTGGGAGTGTCTTTGAGGTGCATCTGCAGTGTCAGTGTACCTGGATTGTCAGTGGTACTGAGCGTGTCAGATGCATACTTGGGAGCATGAGGTAACCTGGAGTGCCGGAGGTGCACCTGGGAGTGTCGGAGGTGTAACTGGGAGGCCAGGAGGCCTGGAGTGTCAGTGTGCACCTGAGTGTCAGGTGTGTCTTGGGAGAGTCGGTGGTGTGTCTGGGAGTGTCAGAGGAGTTCTGGGAGGCCGAGGTGTACCTTGGAAGTGTCGGGAGGTGTGCACCTGGAGTGTCAGAGGTGTAATTCTGGGAGAGTCAGAGGTGTGATTGTCAGGGTGTGTACCTGGGAGTGTCGTGGAGGTGTACCTGGGAGTGTCTGGAGGTGTACCTGGGAGTTTGTGAGATGTAAATTAGAAAGTGTCAGTGGAGTACCTGGGAGGTTGGAGGTGTACCCTGGGAGGAGTCAGAGGTAATCTGGGAGTGTCAGTGTACCTGGAGTGTCGGAGGTGTGTACCTGGGAGTGTCTGAGGCACCTGGGAGTGTCAGAGATGCACCAGGGAGTGTCAGTGGAGCACCTGGAGGTCATTGGTGTAGCTGGGAGCCGCCAGTGGTGCACCTGGGAGTGCTCAGGAGGTGTACCTGGGAGCGTCAGAGGTGTACCTGATATGTCTGAGGTGCACTGCGGAGTGAGGTGCCTGGAGGCCAGAGGTGTACCTGGGAGGCCAGAGGTACCTGGGAGGCCAGAGGCACCTGGAGGCCGTGGTGTACCTGAGTGTCAGGAGGGTACCTGGGTGGAATGTCTGGAGGCACCTGGAAGTGTCTGAGGTGTACCTGAGTGTATGAGGTGTACCTGGGAGCGCCTGTACCTGGAAGTGTTCCGAGGTGTACCTGGGAGTGTCAGCGTGCACCTGAGGGTGTCATTGGTGTAACGGGGAGGTCAGAGGTGTACCTGGCTGGTGCACCCGCGTGTCTGTTGAGGTGTTCCTGGAGTGGCTCATACCCTAGGAGCAACAGAGGTGCACCTGGGAGGCCTGGTGATAGTTTACGTGGAGTCAGTTGTAAAAATTGGGAGGTTTGAGGAATACCTGGAGGTCAGAAGTGTACCTGGGAGGCCAGAGGTGCACCTGGGAGTGTCAGGAGGTTTACCGAGTGTCTGAGGTGGTCCTGAGATGTTCTGAGGTGGTGTACCTGGCAGTGCCTGAGGTGTTCCTGGGAGTGTCTGAGGTGGACCTGATTGTGCGTCGGTGCACCTGGTAGTGTCTGATGTGTACCTGGGAGTGTCTGAGGTGAACCTGGGAGTGTCTGAGGTAATGGCCTGGGAGTGTCTCTAGGTGTACCTGGGAGGTTCAGGTGTAACTCTGGGAATGTCAGTGGTGTAATGAGAGTGTCGGGAGGTGTACTTGAGTAATGGAGGTGAACCTGGGAGTGTCTGGAGGTGTATCTGGCGGTGCAAGCTGGGCGTGGCACCACTGTCAGTGGTGCACTTCGAGTGTCAGATGTGGCTACCTGGGAGTATCAGAGGTGCCCTGGGAGTGCCGGAGGCACCCAGGGAGGTTGGGAGGTGCACCTGGGAGGCCAGAGGTAAAACGCAGTGCCGAGGTGCACCTGAGTGTCAGGCGTGCACCTGAGAGTCAGGTGCACCTGGAGGCCAGAGGTGCACCTGGGAGGTCAGCGGGGTACCTGGGAGGTCAGAGGTACTCGAGGCCAGAGGTGTACCTGGAGACAGAGGTGCCCAGGGGAGGCCATCGGTGTACATGGAGGTCTGAGGCACCTGGGAGGCCTGAGGTGTACCTGGGAGGCCAGAGATGCAATTCAGCCAGTGTCACTGGAGTTCTGAGTGTCATTGGTACCCACAGCCAGAGGTGTACCATGGGAGTGTCAGAGGTGTAACCTGAGACGCGTACCTGGAGAGTCAGGTACCTGGGAGCACCAAGGTGTACCTGGGAGTGCCTGAGGTCAACCTGGGAGTGTCGGATGTACCTTGGAGCCAAGCCAGAGAGGCAGAGGTACCATGCAGGATGTACATGGGAGCTCGGAGGTGTACCTGGGAGGCTGGAGGTGCACCTGGAGCTCAGGAGATGGCCCATGAGACGCCGAGTACCTGAGGCCATTGGTGCACCCAAGATGTCAGAGGTGTACCCAGATCGAAAAATCAACTGGAGGTGTACCTGGGAGTGTCAGAGGTGCACCTGGAGGCCAGGGGTGCACCTGGGAGTGTCTGAGGTGCTCCTGGGAGGGGGTATACTGGGAGGTCAGGAGGTGTACTCTGGAGGCAGAGGTTTACCGGGAGGCCATGTGTGTACCTGGGAGTGTTTGAGGTATACCTGGAGGCTGAGGTGTACCTGGGAGTGTCAGAGGTGTACCCTGGGAGGTCAGAGGTTTACCTAGGAGTGTCTGAGGTGGTCCTGAGATTGTCTGCTGAGGTGCACCTGGCAGTGCCAGAGGTGTTCCTGGGAGGTCTGAGGTGTACTCCAGTGTCAGAGGTGAACCTGGTAGTGCTCAGGTACCTGGGAGTGGCTGAGGAATCCTGGGAGTGTCTGAGGTGTACCTGGGAGGTGCAGGTGCACTGGGAGTGTCTGGAGGTGTAACTCGGGAATGTCAGAGGTGTACCTGAGAGTGTCGGAGGTGTACCCGGGAGCATCGGAGGTGTACCTGGAGTCTGAGGTGTATCTGGCAGAGCCAGCGGTGTACCTGGATTGTCAGTGGGTACTCGAGGTGTCAGATGCATACCTGGGAGCATCAGAGGTGTACCTGGGAGTGCCGGAGGTGCACCTGGGAGTGCCAGAGGTGCACCTGGGAGTGTCAGAGGTGTACCTGGGAGTGTCAGAGTGTACCTGAGAGTGTCAGGGCACCTGGAGAGTCGGTGGTACCTGGGAGTGTCAGGAAGTGTTCCTGGGAGTGTCGGAGGTGCAATCTGGGAGTGTCGGAGGTGCACCTTGGAGTGTCAGGAGGTGCACCCGGCACGGTGAGGTGCACTCAGGAGTGTCAGGGGTGTACAGGAGAGTCGGAGGTGTACCTGGGAGTGTCTGAGGTGTACCTGGGAGTGTCGAGATGTACCAGCGAAAGGTCAGTGAGTACCTGGGAGGTCACGAGGCACTGAGCGTCAGTGGTGTACCTGGGAGAGGCCAGAGGTGTACCTGAGAGGCTGGGGGTACCTGGGAGTGTCAGAGGTACCCGGGAGTGTCAGGGGTGTACCTGGGAGTGTCAGCGGTAAACCTAAGAGGTCAGAGGTGTAGCTGGGAGTGTCTGAGGTACCTGGGAGGCCAGAATGGCACCTGGGAGGTCAGAGTGTGCACCTGGGGAGTGCTGTGTACCTGGAGTGTCAGAGGCGTATCTGGGAAGTGTCAGGAGGCAAAATTCGGAGGTCTGAGGTGTACCTGGGAGCGGCCGAGGTACCCGAGAGTGTCAAGGTGAACCTGGGAGGACTGAGGCACCTGGAGTGTCGAGGTGTGCACCTGGGAGCTGGAGGTGTACCTGGGAGTGTCAGAGGTGCACCTGGGAGTCAGCGGTGTAACCTGGGAGTGCCAGGGGTGTACCTGGGAGAGTCAGTGGTGTACCTGGGAGTGTCAGAGGTGTACTGGGAGGTCAGAGGTGTACCTGGGAGTGTCAGAGGTGTACCTAGGAGTGTCAGAGGTGTACCTGGGAGAGTCAAAGGTGTACCTGGGAGTGTCAGGTACCTGGGAGGTCGTGGAGGTAACTGGGAGTGTCTGGAGGTGTGCACCTGGGAGGTCAGAGATGTACCAGCGAAAGGCCAGTGGAGCAATCTGGGAGTGCACTGGTGCACCTGGGGAGCTTCCAGAGGTGCACATGGGAGAGTCAGAGGGCACCTGGGAGGTCAAGGTGTACCTGGGAGGTCAGAGGTGCACCTGGGAGGCCAGAGGTGTACCTGGGAGTGTCAGCGTGTACCTAGGAGCAAGCCGAGGTGTACCTGGGAGTGTCTGAGGCACCTGAGAGGCCAGAGGTGCACCTGGAGTGTCAGGAGGTGTACTGGGAGCCCAGAGGTGTACCTGGGAGGTCAGAGGTGCACCTGGAAGTGTCAGAGGTGTACCTGGGAGGCTCTGAGGTGTACCTGGAGTGTATGAGGTGTAATCTGGGAGTGTCAGAGGTGTAAACTTGGAAGTGTCTGAGGTACCTGGGAGTGTCGGAGGTGCAACTGGAGTGTCGAGGTGTGTCCTGGGAGTGCAGAGGTGCACCTGGGAGGTCAGAGGGTGCACCTGGGAGGGTCAGTGGTGGCACCTGGGAGTGTCAGGAAACTGGGAGGTCAGGAGGTGTACCTGGGAGTGTCGGAGGTGCACCTGGGAGCGCCAGAGGTGTACCTGGGAGTGTCAGGAGGGCACCTGGGAGAGTCAGAGGTGCACCTGGGAGTGCTCAGGTGTACCTGGGAGTGGAGGTGTACCTGAGAGCGTCAGAGGTGTACCCGGGAGCAGTCAGAGGTGTGCCTGGGAGTGTCAGGAGGTCACCTGGGAGTGTCAGAGGTGTACCTGGGAGTGCCAGAGGTGTACCTGGGAGTGTCAGAGGTGTACCTGGGAGGTCACAGAGGTGTACCTGGGAGTGTCTGGTAAAAACTGGAAGTGTCTGGAGGTGTACCTGGGAGTGTCTGAGGTGTAACCTGGAGTGTCAGCGTGTACCTGGAGTGTCTGAGGTGTGCACCTCTGGGAGAGCTCAGAGGTACCCTGAGGGGTGGCTCAGAGGTAATCTGGGAGTGTCAGGAGGTACCTGGGAGGTCAGGTGGAGTACCTGGGAGTGTCCGGAGGTGGCAACCTGGGAGTGTCAGAGGTGTACCTGGGAGGTCAGAGGTGTACCTGGGAGGCCAGGAGGTGTACCTGGGAGGTCAGAGGTGTAACCTGGCAGCCAGAGGTGTACCTGGGAGTGCCAGGTGGTGCACCTGGGAGTGCGTCAGATGTGCACCTGGGAGTGTCTGAGGTGTACCTGGAAGGTCTGAGGTGTACCTGGGAGTGGGTTGTAACCTGGGAGTGTCAGGAGGTGTACCTGGAAGTGTCAGGGTGTACAGCGACTGTTTGAGGTTACCTGGGGTGTCAGAGGTGTACCTGGGAGTGTCAGGGGTGTACCTGGGAGTGTCAGCGGTGTACCTGGGAGTGACAGAGGTGTACCTGGGAGTGCCAGAGGTGTACCTGGGAGTGTCAGTGGTGTACCTGGGAGTGTCAGAGCTGTACCTGGGAGTGTCACTGGTGTACCTGGGAATGTCAGGGGTGTACCTGGGAGTGTCAGGGGTGTACCTGGGAGTGTCAGAGGTGTACCTGGCAGTGTCAGAGGTGTACCTGGGAGTACCTGAGGTGTACCTGCGAGTGTCGGAGGTGTTCCAGGGAGTGTCAGGGGTGTACCTGGGAGTGTCAGGGGTGTACCTGGGAGTGTCAGAGGTGTACCTGGGAGTGTCTGAGGTGTACCTGGGAGTGTCAGTGGTGCACGGTGAGTGTCAGAGGTGTACCTGGGAGTGTCAGAGGTGTACCTGGGAGCATCAGAGGTGTACCAGGAGTGTCAGAGGTGTACCTGGGAGTGAGGTGAACCAGGAGGCAGAGAGTACCAATGGGTGTACCTGGGAGTATCGGAGGTGTACCTGGGAGTATCGGAGGTGTACCTGGCAGTGTCGGAGGTGTACCTGGGAATGTCGGAGGTGTTCCAGGGAGTGTCAGGGGTGTACCTGGGAGTGTCAGGGGTGTACCTCGGAGTGTCAGAGGTGTACCTGGGAGTGTCTGAGGTTTACCTGGGAGTGTCAGAGGTGTACCTGGGAGTGTGAGAGGTGTACCTGGAAGTGTCAGAGGTGTACCAGGGAGTGTCTGAGGTGTATCTGGGAGTGTCAGAGGTGTACCTGGCAGTGTCAGAGGTGCAACCTGGGAGTGTCTGAGGTGTACCTGGGAGGTTGGAGGTACCTGGGAGGTCAGGGGTGTACCTGGCAGTGTCAGAGGTGTACCTGGGAGTGTCTGAGGTGTACCTGGGAGTGTTGAGGTACTGGGAGTGTCAGGAACTCAGAGATGCTGGGGTGGGTGTACCTGGGAGTGTCAGAGGTGTACTTGGGAGTGTCGGAGTTGTACCTGTGGAATGTCAGAGGTGTACCTGGGAGTGTCAGAGGTGTACCTGGGGTGTCAGAGGTGTACCTGGGGGTGTCTGAGGTGTACCTGGGAGTGTCAGAGGTGTACCTGGCAGTGTCAGAGGTGTATCTGGGAGTGTCTGAGGTGTACTTGGGAGTGTCGGAGGTGTACCCTGAATGTCGGAGGTGTACCTGGGAGATGTCAGTGGTGTACCTGGGAGTGTCATTGATGTACCTGGGAGTGTTAGAGGTACCTGGAAGTGTCAGGGCTGGAAGTGTCAGAGGTGTACCTGGGAGTGACAGCATATACCTGGGAGTGTCAGAGGTGTATCTGGGAGTGTCAGAGGTGTACCTGGCAGTGTCAGAGGTGTACCTGGGAGTGTCAGAGGTGTACTTGGGAGTGTCTGGGTGTCCTGGGAATGTCACAGGTGTACCTGGGAGGTCTGAGGTACCTGGGAGCGCTTGTAACCTGGGAGTGTCAGAGGTGTACCTGGAAGTCAGAGGTGTACCAGGGACTGTCTGATGTGTACCTGGGAGTGTCAGAGGTGTACCTGGGAGTGTCAGGGGTGTACCTGGGAGTGTCAGCGGTGTACCTGGGAGTGACAGATGTGTACCTGGGAGTGCCAGAGGTGCACCTGGGAGTGTCATGGTGTACCTGGGAGTGTCAGGAGGTGCCTGGGAGTGTCACTGGTGTACCTGGGAGTGTCAGGGTGTACCTGGGAGTGTCAGGGTGTACCTGGGAGTGTCAGAGGTACTCTGGCAGTGTCAGAGGTGTATCTGGGAGTACCTGAGGTGTACCTGGGAGTGTCGGAGGTGTTCCAGGGAGTGTCAGGGGTGTACCTGGGAGTGTCAGGGGTGTACCTGGGAGTGTCAGAGGTGTACCTGGGAGTGTCTGAGGTGTACCTGGGAGAGTCAGTGGTGTACGTGGGAGTGTCAGAGGTGTACCTGGGAGTCAAGGTGTACCTGGGAGTGTCAGAGGTACCAGGGAGTGTCAGAGGTGTACCTGGGAGTGGCAGAGGTGAACCAGGGTGTGTCAGAGGAGTACCTGGGAGTCTCAGAGGTGTACCTGGGAGTATCGGGAAGGGTACCTGGGAGTATCGGAGGTGACCTGGGAGTGTCGGAGGTGTACCTGGGAATGTCGGAGGTGTTCCAGGGAGTGTCAGGGGTGTACCTGGGAGTGTCAGGGGTGTACCTCGGAGTGTCAGAGGTGTACCTGGGAGTGTCTGAGGTGTACCTGGGAGTGTCAGAGGTGTACCTGGGAGTGTCAGAGGTGTATCTGGGAGTGTCTGAGGTGTATCTGGGAGTGTCTGAGGTGTACCTGGGAGTGTCGGAGGTGTACCTGGGAATGTCAGAGGTGTACCTGGGAGTTTCAGAGGTGTACCTGGGAGATGTCAGTGGTGTATTTGGGAGTGTCATTGATGTACCTGGGAGTGTTAGAGGTGTACCTGGAAGTGTCACGGCTGGAAGTGTCAGAGGTGTACCTGGGAGTGAAAGCGGTGTACCTGGGAGTGTCAGAGGTGTATCTGGGAGTGTCAGAGGTGTACCTGGCAGTGTCAGAGGTGTACCTGGGAGTGTCTGAGGTGTACCTGGGAGTGTTGGAGGTGTACCTGGGAGTGTCAGGGTGTACCTTGGAGTGTCGGGTGTACCTGGGAGTGTCAACAGTGTACCTGGTGTGTCAGAGGTGTACCTGGGATGTCAGTAGGTACCTGGAGTGTCATGATGCAAAGTCAGAGGTGTACCTGGAAGTGTCATGGCTGGAAGTATTAGAGGTGTACCTGGGAGTGTCTGAGGTGTACCTGGGAGTGTCGGAGGTGTACCTGGACGTGTGTGAGGTGTACATGGCATATCAGAGGTACCTGGGAGGTCAGAGGTGTACCTGGGAGTGTCAGAGGATTACCTGGCAGTGTCAGAGGTGTACCTGGGAGTGTCTGAGGTACTGGGAGTGTCGCAGGTGTACCTTGGAGTGTCAAGGGGTGTACCTGGGAGTGTCAGGGTGTACCTGGGAGTGTCAGAGGTGTACCCTGGGAGTGTCTGAGGTGTACCTGGGAGGTCAGAGGTGTCCTGGGAGTGTCTGAGGGGCACCTGGGAGTGTCAGTTTGTACTTGGGAGGTCAGAGGTGTACCTGGGAATGTCAGAGGTGTACCTGGGAGTGTCAGTGGTGTACCTGGGAGTGTCGTTGGTGACCTGGGAGTCAGAGGTGTACCCAGAAGTGTCTGAGGTGTACCTAAGAGTGTCAGAGGTGTACCTGGGAGTGTCAGGGGTGTACCAGAGTGTCAGGCGTGTACCTGGGAGTGTCATCGGTGTACCTGGGAGTGTCTGAGGTTTACCTGGGAGTGTCTGAGGTGTACCTGGAAGTGTCTGAGGTGTACATGCAGTGTCAGAGGTGTTCCTGGCAGTTGTAAGCTGTCCCTGGGAGTGTCAGCGGTGTACCTGGGAGTGTCAGAGGAATACCTGGGAGTGTCAAGGGTGTACCTGGGAGTGTCAGTGGTGTACCTGGGAGTGTCAGAGGTGTACCTGGGAGTGTCTGGGGTGTACCTGGGAATGTCACAGGTACCTGGGAGTGTCGAGGTACCTGGGAGGCCGGGGTTTTGTAACCTGGGAGTGTCAGAGGTGTACCTGGAAGTGTCAGAGGTTACCAGCGATTGTTTGAGGTGTACCTGGGAGTGTCAGAGGTGTACCTGGGAGTGTCAGGGTGTACCTGGGAGCCGGGGCGGTGTACCTGGGAGTGACAGAGGTGTACCTGGGAGTGCCAGGTGTACCTGGAAGTGTCAGAGGTACCAGGAGTGTCTGAGGTGTACCTGGGAGTGTCAGAGGTGTACCTGGGAGTGTCAGGGTGTACCTGGAGTGTCAGGGTGTACCTGGTGTGTCAGAGGTACCTGGGAGTGTCAGTGGGGCACCAGGAGTGTCATTGATGTACCTGGCAGTGTCAGTGGTGTACCTGGAAGTGTCAGGGCTGGAAGCATTAGAGGTGTACCTGAGTGTCTGAGGTGTACCTGGGAGTCGGAGGAGTAGATCTGGACGTGTGTGAGGTGTACATGGCATATCAGAGGTGTACCTGGGAGGTCAGAGGTGTACCTGGGAGTGTCAGAGGTGTACCTGGCAGTGTCAGAGGTGTAACTGGGAGTGTCTGAGGTGTACCTGGGAGTGCCGGAGGTGTACCTGGGAGTGTCAGGGGTGTACCTGGGAGTGTCAGGGGTGTACCTGGGAGTGTCAGAGGTGTACCTGGGAGTGTCTGAGGTGTACCTGGGAGTGTCAGAGGTGTTCCTGGGAGTGTCTGAGGGGTACCTGGGAGGTCAGTTTTGTACCCGGAGGTCAGAGGGGTACCTGGGAATGTGGGAGGTGTACCTGGGAGTGTCAGTGGTGTACCTGGGAGTGTCGTTGGTACCTGGGAGTCACAGGTGTACCTGGAAGTGTCTGAGGTGTACCTAAGAGTGTCAGAGGTGTACCTGGGAGTGTCAGGGTGTACCTGGGAGTGTCAGCGGTGTACCTGGGAGTGTCATCGTGTACCTGGGAGTGTCTGAGGTTTACCTGGGAGTGTCTGAGGTGTACCTGGAAGTGTCTGAGGTGTACATGCAGTGTCAGAGGTGTTCCTGGCAGTGTAAGCTGTCCCTGGGAGTGTCAGTGTACCTGGGAGTGTCAGGAGGTCTGGAGGGTCAGGGGTGTACCTGGGATTGTCATTGATGTACCTGGGAGTGTTAGAGGTGTACCTGGAAGTGTCAGGGCTGGAAGTGTCAGAGGTGTACCTGGGAGTGACAGCGGTATACCTGGGAGTGTCAGAGGTGTATCTGGGAGTGTCAGAGGTGTACTTGGGAGTGTCTGGGGTGTTCTTGGAATGTCACAGGTGTACCTGGGAGTGTCTGAGGTGTACCTGGGATTGCCGTTTTGTAACCTGGGAGTGTCAGAGGTGTACCTGGAAGTGTCAGAGGTACCAGGGACTGTCTGAGGACTGGGAGTGTCAGAGGTGTACCTGGGAGGTTGGGGGTGTACCTGGGAGAGTCATGTACCTGGGAGTGACAGATGTGTACCTGGGAGTGCCAGAGGTGGTACCTGGGAGTGTCAGTGGTGTACCTGGGAGGTCAGAGGTGTACCTGGGAGGTCACTGGTGTACCTGGGAGTGTCAGGGGTGTACCTGGGAGGTCAGGGGTGTACCTGGGAGTGTCAGAGGTGCACCTGGCAGTGTCAGAGGTGAATCTGGGAGTACCTGAGGTACCTGGGAGAGTCTGAGGTGTACCTGGGAGAGCTGGGTGGTGTACGTGGGAGTGTCAGAGGTGTACCTGGGAGTGTCAGAGGTGTACCTGGGAGTGCTGGGAGGTACCAGGGAGGTCAGAGGTGTACCTGGGAGTGGCAGAGGTGAACCAGGGTGTGCTGAGAGGAGTACCTGGGAGTTCTCAGAGGTGTACCTGGGAGTATCGGAGGTGTACCTGGGAGACGGAGGTGAACCTGGGAGTGTCGGAGGTGTACCTGGGAATGTCGGAGGTGTTTCAGGAGCACAGGGTGTACCTGGGAGTGTCAGGGGTGTACCGGAGTGTCAGGAGGTGTACCTGGGAGTGTCTGAGGTACCTGGGAGTGTCTGAGGTGTACCTGGAGTGTCTGAGGTGTACCTGAAGTGTCTGAGGTGTACATGCAGTGTCAGAGGTGACCTGGAGTAGCCAGGCTGTCCCTGGAGTGTCAGAGGTGTACCTGGGAGTGTCAGGAGAATACCTGGGAGAGCCGGCGGTGTACCTGGTGTGTCAGAGGTGTACCTGGGAGTGTTGGGGGCACGGGAGTGTCATTGATGTACCTGGCAGTGTCAGTGGTGTACCTGGAAGTGTCAGGGCTGGAAGTATTAGAGGTGTACCTGGGAGGTCTGAGGTGTACCTGGGAGAGTCTGGAGGAGTATCTGGACGGTGAGGTGTACCCAGAGTCAGAGGTGTACCTGAGGTCAGAACCTGGGAGGTCAGATGTGTACCTGGCAGTGTCAGAGGTGTAACTGGGAGTGTCTGAGGTGTACCTGGGAGTGCCGGAGGTGTACCTGGGAGTGTCAGGGGTGTACCTGGGAGTGTCAGGGGTGTACCTGGAGTGTCAGAGGTGTACCTGGGAGTGTCTGAGGTACCTGGGAGTGTCAGAGGTGTTCCTGGGAGTGTCTGAGGGGCACTGGGAGGTTGCTTGTACCTGGGAGGTTCGGAGGTGTACCTGGGAATGTCAGAGGTGTACCTGGGAGAGTCTCAGTGGTGTACCTGGGATTGTCGTTGGTGTACCTGGGAGTCAGAGGTGTACCTGGAAGTGTCTGAGGACTGCAGAGTGTCAGAGGTGTACCTGGGAGTGTCAGGGTGTACCTGTGAGTGTCAGCGGTGTACCTGGGAGTGTCATCGGTGTACCTGGGAGTGTCTGAGGTTTACCTGGGAGTGTCTGAGGTGTACCTGGAAGTGTCTGAGGTGTACATGCAGTGTCAGAGGTGTTCCTGGCAGTGTAAGCTGTCCCTGGGAGTGTCAGCGGTGTACCTGGGAGTGTCAGAGGAATACCTGGGAGTGTCAGGGGTGTACCTGGGATTGTCATTGATGTACCTGGGAGTGTTAGAGGTGTACCTGGAAGTGTCAGGGCTGGAAGTGTCAGAGGTGTACCTGGGAGTGACAGCGGTATACCTGGGAGTGTCAGAGGTGTATCTGGGAGTGTCAGAGGTGTACCTGGCAGTGTCAGAGGTGTACCTGGGAGTGTCAGAGGTGTACTTGGGAGTGTCTGGGTGTTTCCTGGGAATGTCACATTTGTACCTGGGAGTGTCTGAGGTGTACCTGGGAGTGTCAGTTTTGTAACCTGGGAGTGTCAGAGGTGTACCTGGAAGTGTCAGAGGTGTACCAGGGACTGTCTGAGGTGTACCTGGGAGTGTCAGAGGTGTACCTGGGAGTGTCAGGGGTGTACCTGGGAGCAAGCGGTGTACCTGGGAGTGACAGATGTGTACCTGGGAGTGCCAGAGGTGTACCTGGGAGTGTGAGTGGTGTACCTGGAGGTCAGAGGTGTACCTGAGTGTCACTGGTGTACCTGGGAGTGTCAGGGGTGTACCTGGGAGTGTCAGGGGTGTACCTGGAGTGTCAGAGGTACCTGGCAGTGTCAGAGGGGTATCTGGGAGTACCTGAGGTGTACCTGGGAGTGTCGGAGGTGTTCCAGGAGGTCAGGGGTGTACCTGGGAATGTCAGGGTGTACCTGGGAGTGTCAGAGGTACCTGGGAGTGTCTGAGGTGTACCTGGGAGAGTCAGTGGTGGCTGTGGGAGTGTCAGAGGTGTACCTGGGAGTGTCAGAGGTGTACCTGGGAGTGTCAGAGGTGTACCAGGGAGTGTCAGAGGTGTACCTGGGAGTGGCAGAGGTGAACCAGGGTGTGTCAGAGGAGTACCTGGGAGTCTCAGAGGTGTACCTGGGAGTATCGGAGGTGTACCTGGGAGTATCGGAGGTGTACCTGGGAGTGTCGGAGGTGTACCTGGGAATGTCGGAGGTGTTTCAGGGAGTGTCAGGGGTGTACCTGGGAGGTCAGGGGTGTACCCCGGAGTGTCAGAGGTGTACCTGGGAGTGTCTGAGGTGTACCTGGGAGTGTCAGAGGTGTACCTGGGAGGCCAGAGGTGTATCTGGGAGTGTCTGAGGTGTACCTGGGAGTGTCGGAGGTGTACCTGGGAATGTCAGAGGTGTACCTGGAGTTTCAGAGGTGTACCTGGGAGATGTCAGTGGTGTATTTGGGAGTGTCATTGATGTACCTGGGAGTGTTAGGAGGTGTACCCAGAAGTGTCACGGCTGGAAGTGTCAGAAGTGGTACCTGGGAGTGACAGCGGTACCTGGGAGTGTCAGAGGTATCTGGGAGTGTCAGAGGTGTACCTGGCAGTGTCAGAGGTGTACCTGGGAGTGTCTGAGGTGTACCTGGGAGTGTTGGAGGTGTACCTGGGAGTGTCAGGGGTGTACCTTGGAGTGTCAGTGGTGTACCTGGGAGTGTCAGAGGTGTACTTGGGAGTGTCTGGGGTGTACCTGGGAATGTCACAGGTGTACCTGGGAGTGTCTGAGGTGTACCTGGGAGTGTCAGTTTTGTAACCTGGGAGTGTCAGAGGTGTACCTGGAAGTGTCAGAGGTGTACCAGGGAGTGTCTGAGGTGTACCTGGGATTGTCAGAGGTGTACCTGGGAGTGTCAGGGGTGTACCTGGGAGTGTCAGCGGTGTACCTGGGTGTGTCAGAGGTGTACCTGGGAGAGCTGAGTGGTGTACCTGGGAGTGTTATTGATGTACCTGGCAGTGTCAGAGGTACCTGGAAGTGTCATGGCTGGAAGTATTAGAGGTGTACCTGGGAGGTCTGAGGTGTACCTGGGAGGTCGGAGGTACCTGGACGTGTGTGAGGTGTACATGGCATATCAGAGGTGTACCTGGGAGTGTCAGAGGTGTACCTGGGAGTGTCAGAGGATTACCTGGCAGTGTCAGAGGTGTACCTGGGAGTGTCTGAGGTTACCTGGGAGTGTCGGAGGTGTACCTTGGAGTGTCAGGGGTGTGACCTGGGAGGTCAGGGTGTACCTGGGATGTCAGGGTGTACCTGGGAGTGTCTGAGGTGTACCTGGGAGTGTCAGAGGTGTTCCTGGGAGTGTCTGAGGGTACCTGGGAGTGTCGGTTTTGTACCTGGGAGTGTCAGAGGTGTACCTGGGAATGTCAGAGGTGTACCTGGGAGGTCAGTGGTACCTGGGAGTGCTGGTGTACCTGGGAGTCAGAGGTGTACCTGGAAGTGTCTGAGGTACCTAAGAGTGTCAAGAGGTGTACCTGGGAGTGTCAGGTGTACCTGGAGTGCCGGCGGTGTACCTGGGAGTCATCGTACCTGGGATGGTCTGAGTTTACCTGGGAGTGTCAGGTGTACCTGGAAGTGTCTGAGGTGCACATGCAGTGTCAGAGGTGTTCCTGGCAGTGTAAGCTGTCCCTGGGAGTGTCAGCGGTGTACCTGGGACTGTCAGGGAATACCTGGGAGTGTCAGGGTGTACCTGGGAGTGTCAGTGGTACCTGGGAGTGTCAGAGGTACTTGGGAGTGTCTGGGGTGTACCTGGGAATGTCACAGGTGTACCTGGGAGTGTCTGAGGTGTACCTGGGAGCAAGGTTTTGTAACCTGGGAGTGTCAGGAGGTGTACCTGGAAGTGTCAGAGGTGTACCAGCGATTGTTTGAGGTGTACCTGGGAGGTCAGAGGTACCTGGGAGTGTCAGGGGTGTACCTGGGAGTGCTGCAGCGGTGCACCTGGGAGGACAGAGGTGTACCTGGGAGCCAGAGGTGCATCCTGGGAGTGCTCAGTGGTGTACCTGGGAGTGTCAGAGGTGTACCTGGGTCACTGGTGTACCTGGGAATGTCAGGGGTGTACCTGGGAGTGTCAGGTGTACCTGGGAGGCTGTCAGAGGTGTGACCTGGCATGTCAGAGGTGTACCTGGGAGCACCTGAGGTGTACCTGGGAGTGTCGGAGGTGTTCCTGGGAGTGTCAGGGTACCTGAGGCAGAGGTGTACCTGGGAGTGTCTGAGGTTCCTGGGAGTGTCAGTGGTGTAGAGTGCTGTCAGAGGTGTATCTGGGAGTGGAGAGGTACCTGGGAGTGCTGGAGGTACCAGGGAGTGTCAGAGGTGTACCTGGGAGGGCAGAGGAACCAGGAGGTCAGAGGAGTACCTGGGAATGTCAGAGGTGTACCTGGGAGGACGGAGGTGTACCTGGATGTATCGGAGGTGTACCTGGAGTGTCGGATGTGCACTTGGGAATGTCGGAGGTGTTCCAAGGAGTGTCAGGGGTGCACTGGGAGTGTCAGGGTACCTCGGTGTCAGAGGTGTACCTGGAGTGTCTGAGGTGTACCTGGAATGTCGGAGGTGTTCCAGGGAGTGTCAGGGGTGTACCTGGGAGTGTCAGGGGTGTACCTCGGAGTGTCAGAGGTGTACCTGGGAGTGTCTGAGGTGTACCTGGGAGTGTCAGAGGTGTACCTGGGAGTGTCAGAGGTGATCTGAAGTGTCTGAGAGGTACATGCAGTGTCAGAGGTGTTCCTAATGTAAGCTGTCCCTGGGAGTGGTCAGTGGTGTACCTGGGAGTGTCAGAGGAATACCTGGGAGGTCAGGGGTGTACCTGGGAGGTCAGTGGTGTACCTGGGAGTGTCAGAGGTGCATTTGGGAGCGTCTGGGGTGTACCTGGGAATGTCACAGGTGTACCTGGGAGTGTCTGAGGTACCTGGGAGTGCCGGTTTTGTAACCTGGGAGTGTCAGAGGTGTACCTGGAAGTGTCAGAGGTGTACCACGACTGTTTGAGGTGTACCTGGGAGTGTCAGAGGTGTACTGGAGTGCTGGGCAGAACCTGGAGATGTCAGAGGTGCCTGGGGGTGTCTGAGGCTTACCTGGGAGTGTCAGAGGTGTACCTGGGAGGTGAGAGGTGTACCTGGAAGTGTCAGGAGGTGTACCAGGGAGGTCTGAGGTGTATCTGGGAGTGTCAGAGGTGTACCTGGCAGGTGTCAGAGGTGTACCTGGGAGTGTCTGAGGTGTACTTGGGAGTGTTGAAGGTGTACCGGGAGTGCAGGGGTGTACCTGGGAGTGTCAGGTGGTGTACCTGGGAGTGTCAGAGGTGCACTTGGGAGTGTCTGGGGTGTACCTGGAAAGTCAAGCAAGTGTACCTGGGAGTGTCTGAGGTGTACCTGGGAGGTTGCTTTGTAACCTGGGAGTGTCAAAACTTGAAGTGTCAGAGGTGTACCAGGAGGTCCTGAGGTGTACCTGGGAGTGTCAAGGGTGTACCTGGGAGTGTCAGCGGTCTACCTGGGAGTGTCAGAGGTGTACCTGGGAGTGTCAGTGGAACCTGGGAGGCCATTGATGTACCTGGCAGTGTCAGAGGTGTACCAATGTCAGGGCTGGAAGTGTCAGAGGTGCACGGGAGTGTCTGAGGTGTACCTGGGAGTGTCGGAGGTACCTGGACGTGTGAGGGGGCACATGGCATGTCAGAGGTGGTACCTGGGAGGTCAGAGGTGTACCTGGAGTGTCAGAGGTACCTGGCAGTGTCAGAGGTGTACCTGGGAGTGTCTGAGGTGTACCTGGGAGTGTCGGAGGTACCTGGAGTGTCAGGGGTGTTCCTGGGAGTGTCAGGGTGTACCTGGGTGTCAGAGGTGCAATGGAGGTCTGAGGTGTACCTGGAGGCAGAGGTGTTCCTGGGAGTGTCTTAGGTGTACCTGGGAGGTTGCCTTGTACCTGGGAGTGTCAGGTGTACCTGGGAGTGTCAGGAGGTGCACCTGGGAGGTCAGTGGTGTACCTGGGAGGTTGGTGTACCTGGGAGTCAGAGGTGTACCTGGAAGTGTCAGCGGTACCTGGGAGTGTCTGAGGTGTACATGCAGTGTCAGAGGTGTACCAGGCAGTGTAGGCTGTCCCAGGAGTGTCAGCGGTGTACCTGGGAGGTCAGAGGAATCTGGGAGGTCAGGGGTGTACCTGGGAGTCAGGGGTGTAACTGGAAGTGTCAGGGGGTAACTGGGAGGGTCGGAAGTGTAACTGGGAGTGTCGGAGGTAACTGGGAGGTCTGAGGTGTTCCCATGAACCTGGGAGTGTTAGGGGTGTACCTGGGAGTGCTGAGAGGTGTACCTGGGAGTGTCAGGAGGCAACGGGAGGTCTGAGGTGTAACTGGGAGTGTCTTAGGTGTACCTGGGAGTATCGGAGGTGTACCTGGCAGTGTCGGAGGTGTACCTGGAATGTCGAGGTGTTCCGGGAGGTCAGGGTGTACCTGGGAGTGTCAGGGGTGTACCCTCGAGTGTCAGAGGTACCTGGGAGTGTCTGAGGTTTACCTGGGAGTGTCAGAGGTGTACCTGGGAGTGTGAGAGGTGTACCTGGAAGTGTCAGAGGTGCACTGGAGTGTCTGAGGTATCTGGGAGTGTCAGAGGTACCTGGCAGTGTCAGAGGTGTACCTGGGAGGTCTGAGGTACCTGGGAGTGTTGGAGGTGTACCTGGGAGGTCAGGGGTGTACCTGGGAGTGTCAGTGGTGTACCTGGGAGGTCAGAGGTACTTGGAGTGTCTGGGGTGTACCTGGGAGTCACAGGTGTACCTGGGAGTGTCTGAGGTGTACCTGGGAGTGCCGTGTGAACTGGGAGTGTCAAAGGTGTACCTGGAAGTGTCAGAGGTGTACCAAGGAGTGTCTGAGGTACCTGGGAGTGCAGGTACCTGGGAGGTCAAAGTGGTCCACCTGGGAGTGTCAGAGGTGTACCTGGGAGTGCCTGGTGGTGTACCTGGGAGTGTTGGCTGATGTACCAGTGTCAGAGACTGGAAGTGTCAGGGCTGGATGTGTCAGAGGTGTACCTGGGAGTGTCTGAGGTGTACCTGGGAGTGTCGGAGGTGTACCTGGACGTGTGTGAAGTGTACATGGCATGAGGTACCTGGGAGTGCCAGAGGTGTACCTGGGAGGCCAGAGGTGTACCTGGCAGTGTCAGAGGTGCACCTGGGATGTCTGAGGCACCTGAGTAAGTGGAGGCAGTGACCCAGGAGTGTCAGGCCTGGAAGTGTCAGGGGTGCACCGAGGCCTGGGCCGAGTGTCAGAGGCACCTGGGAGTGTCTGAGGTGTACCTGGGAGCAAACAGTTGTACCTGGGAGTGTCAGGTGTTTCAGAGGGAAGTCAGCAGGCTCAAATAAGGGGTTTGGGGAGTGCCTGAGGTAAAAGATGTAGTCAGAGGTGCACCTGGCAGTGAAGGTCCCTGGGTGTGAAAGGGTGTGGCTCTGGAGTGAAAACAGAATGGTCTGGCCTGGGAGGTCAGTGCAACTGGGAGCACAGTAACTGGGAGTGTCGGTGGGAGTGCCGGAGGTGGGAACTGGGAGTGTTCAGCACCCAGGTGTCTGAGTGTGCAACTGGGAGGCCTGAGGTGCACCGATTGTCAGTGGCCTGGGCGTTGCACCTGAGGTGTTCTGGGAGCATTTCTTGGGAGGTTTTACCTGGGAGTAACAGAGGGTGCACCTGGAAGCGTCAGAGGTACACCTCTGACATCCTAAGGTACACCATTGACACCCCATGCACACTGACACTCCCAGGCACATCTCTGACACCACAGGCACACCCCCAGACACCCTGATCACACCTGACACTCCAGGCACACCTGACACCCAGGCACAAAACCACACCAAGCACACCTCCACTCCCAGGCACACCCCTGACACCCCAGGCACACCTCCGACACTCCCCAGGCACACCCCCACACTCCCTGAACACCCTCCGACACTCCCAGGTACACCCTCAGGTACTCCCAGGGTACACCTCCTGTTACTCCAGGTACACCCTGACACTCCCACATACACCCCTGACACTCCCAGGTACACCCATGTCACTCCCCAGGCACACCACTGACACTCCCAGGTACACCCCTGACACCCAGGTACACCACCAACACTCCCAAGTGACACACATCTGACACTCCCAGGCACACCCTGACACTCCCAGGCACACCACTGACAATCCCCAGGTACACCCAGACACCCGGCACACCTAAGAAACTCCAGTTACACCCTCAGACACTCCCAGTTGCACCTCTCTACACTCCCAGGCACACCTCTGACACCCCAGGCACACCCCTAACACTCCCAGGCACCTCACACTCCCAGGTACACCTCAGACACTCCCAGTTACACCTCCGACACTCCCCAGTTACACTTCCACACTCCCAAGGCACCCCTGACACTCCCCAGTTACACACCCCTGACACTCCCAGGTACACCCCCCTGACACTCCCAGGTATTCTCCACACCTCCAGGCACAACCTCACACTCCCAGGGACAGCCCACACTGCCAGGTACACCTCTGACACTGCATGTACACCCCAGACACTCCCAGGCACACCACTGGCACCCCAGGCACCTCCCTGACACTCCTCCAGGTACACCTCTGACACTCCCAGGTACAAAACCCACACCCCAGGCACACCCCGAGACACCCCAGGAACACCTCTGACACTCCCAGGCACACCTCAGACACCCTAGGTACACCTCTGACACCCCAGGTACACCCCTGACACCCCAGGAACACCCCACACTCCTAGGTACACCTGACACCCCAGGCACGCTCAGACACTCCCAGGCACACCTCTGACACTGCCAGGTACACCTCTGACACTCCCAGGCACACCTCTGACACTCCCAGGCACACCTCTGACATGCCATGCACACTTCACACACGTCCAGGTACACCTCCGACACCCCAGGCACACCTCAGACACTCCCAGGCACACCCTGACACATCCAGCCCCACACTTCCCAGGTACACCTGACACTACCAGGTACATCAATGACACTCCCAGGCACACCACCACTGACACTCCTGCACACCCTGACACTCCCAGGCAGACCGCTGACACTCCCAGGTACACCCTGACACTCCCAGGCACACCTCAGTCAATCCTTGGTACACCTCCTGACACTCCAGGTACACCTTGACACCCCAGTGTCAAAACCACACTCCCAGGTGCACCCCAGACACCCCCAGGTACACCTGTGACTTCCCAAGTACACCCCAGACACTCCCAAGCACACCCTGACACTCCCAGGCACACCACACTGACACCCCAGGTCACCCCACACTCCCCAGGCACACTCCAACACTCCCCAGGCACACCTCAGACACTCCCAGGTACACCTCTGACACTGCCAGGTACACCTCAACACCCCAGATACACTCAGCACACTCACCCCTGGTACACCCTCTGACACCTCCAGGCCACCTCTCACATCCCAGGCACACCTCTGACACTCCCCCGGTAAACCCAGACACTCCCAGGTACACCACACCTGAGGCACACCCCCGACACTCCCAGGTACACCCCCTGACACCCCTGGAACACCTCCGACATTCCGGTACACCTGACACTGCCAGGTACACCTCCGATACTCCCCAGGTACACTGCACTTGATCACACCTCAGACACTCCCCAGTTGCACCTCTGACACCCCAGGCACACCTCTGACACCCCAGGTGCACACCTCTAACACTCCCAGGTGCACCTCTGACAATCCCTAGAACATCTCTGACACACCCAGTTACACCTCTGACACTCCCAGTTACACTTCCCACACTCCCAGTTACAACCCCTGACACTCCAGTTACACCCCTGACACTCCCAGGCACACCCCTGATACCCCCAGGAATTCTGACACTCAACAGGCACACTGACACCCCAGGGACAGCTCACACTGCCAGGCACACCTCTGACACCCCATGTGCCACCTCAGACACTCCCAGCACACCCACACTCAGGCACACCCTGACTCCCCAGGCACACCAACGACACCCCAGGCACACCACTGACACTCCTAGGACACCTCTACACCCCAGGTACACCCCTGACACCCCCAGCAAAAACTGACCACACCCAGGCACACCTCAGACACTCCAAGAACACCTCTGACACCCCCAGGCACACCTCAGACACCCTAGGTACACCCTCACACCCCAGGCACACCCCCTGACACTCCCCAGGAACACCCTGACACTCCCAGGTACACCTCCGACACTCCCAGGCACACCCCAACACTCCCCAGGTGCACACCCCCCTGACACTGCCAGACACCTCTGGCCCCAGCACCCACCCCAGGTACACCTCCTGACATGCCATGTACACCTCACACACGTCCCAGGCACACTCCGACACCCCAGGAACACCCCAGACACTCCCAGGCACACCTCTGACACTCCAGCCCTGACACTTCCAGGTACACCCCTGACACTGCCAGGTACATCAATGACACCCCAGGCACACCACTGACACCCCAGGCACACCTCTGACACCCCAGGTACACCGCTGACACCCAGGCACACCTCCTGACACTCCCAGGCACACCCCAGACACCCCTGGCACACCCCCCTGACACCCCCAGGCACACCCACACTCCCAGGCACAAAACAGACACCCCAGGCACACCCCAGACACCCCAAGGCACACTCTGTGACAATCTCCAGACACAACCCAGACAACACAAGCACACCCTCTGACACTCCCCATGCACACCTCACTGACACCCCAGGCACACCCCTCACACCCCAGGCAAACCCTCAACACCCCAAGCATACCCAACACACCCCAGGCACACCCCCGACACTCCCACAGCACACCCCCACACCCCAGAGAACACCTCAGACACTCCCAGGCATACACCCCCACACCTCCAGGCACACCTCCTCACACCCAAGGCACACCTCCGACACCCCAAAACCACAGACACACACCCAGTACACCCTGACACTCCCAGGTTCACCTCTACACCCAGGCACCTCTGACACCTTAGCACACCTCAGACACCCAAAGGCACACCCTGACACCCTGCACACCTCTGACACCCCCACGCAAACTGACACCCCCAGGCACACCTCAGACACCCCAGGCACACCTCTGACACCACAGGCACACCCAGATGTCCCGGGCACACCTCTGACACTCCCCAGGTACACCACTGACACTCCCAGGGTACACCCCTGATACCCCAGGCATTCCTCTGACACTCCCCAGGTACAACATGACAATCGGTGGGAGCCAGCTTACACTGCCAGAACACCTCTGACACTGCATGTACACCCCTGGGGACACTTCCAGCCACACCTCTGACACTCCCAGGTACACCTCTGACACTCCCAGGTACACCTCAGACACCCCAGTGGCTACCCTCTCACACCTGAGGTGCACCCCTGACACTCCCAGGTGCCACCCCTGACACTCCCTGGAAGACTCATAATTCCTGAGGCACCCCACACCTTTGCAGCACCTCTGACACACCAGCAACTGGACACCCAGCACACCCCTTGACACTCCTGGAACACCTCCGACATTCCCACATCCCAGGCACACATCCACACCCTGACACCTGCACACCCCTCACATCTCAGTACCTCTGACACCCCTGGTTCACCCTGCCACTCCCAGGTACACTCTGACACCCCTTGCACACCTCTGACACCTGTGCACTGCACCCCAGACACACCCTGACACCCCACGCACACCACTGACACTCCCATAACACCCTCAGACACTCCCCAGGCACACCTCTGACACCCCAGGTACACCCCTGACACCCCAGGTACACCTGACACCCCCTTGGAACACCTCCTGATACCCTTACACCTCAGTACTCCAGGCACCCTCTGACATCACAGGAGGCTAATTCCTCTGACACTCCTGTGTGGCACTGTGGCATGCCAATTTCTATAGATTCCTGTACACCAGTGACATCTCAGGTACACCCTGACACTCCCCAGGTGCACCACTATACCCCATGTACACCTCTGCACCCCAGTGCACTGCCACCTGCACACACTCCCAGGCACACCCCCACACCCCAGGTGCACCCCTCTGATACTCCCAGGCACACCTCAAACAATCACAGTACACCTCTGACACTTCCAGGCACCTCCACACCAAAAACCCATGCACTTGCACCAGACACACATTCCCACACCCCAGACACTCCCAAGCACACTCCCTGATACCTGCACACCACTGACACTCAAAGCACTCTTAATTGGTATTCTTCTATAGTCTGCACTGATGACTGTGGACAGCTACACCGTTAGAACACTTTCACACACCCTTACTCAGGTGCCACCTTTCAGACACTTCCTAGGTAAATTTAGATCTGCATTTGATACACCTTTGGTACATGAAAATTTCACAATCTCTGACACTCTTGAACACCAGATACTCAAAATTGAATTCCCAAAGTACTCAACGACACCCTGCAGGCACAATTCACACTGACACTCCCAGGCAGAAATTTCCTGACATCTCTTGCACACTGACATCTGGTACAAACTGACACCCCAAAATTCTATACCCAGAACACTCCCTCTGAGACTCCCAGGTACACCTCAGACACCCAGCACTTTTGACACCTTGTGCAACTCCCCACACCCCAGGTACACCCCTGACACTCCAAGGCATATTCCTGAATCTTGTGTAACTTATTCTGAGGTACACCTCTGGAATCTCCAGGGCACTTTGAATTCTGCACGTCCAGCACCCTGATGAATATTCTACATGCACCAGGTACACCCTGACACTGCCAGGCACATCAATACCCCAATGACTTCCCAGGCAGTCCCTGACACACCCAGGCATACCCGCTGACACTCCAGGTACACCCCTGACACCCCAGGTACACCTCTGACAACCAGCACCTCAGACACCCCTGGTACACCCTCTGACACTTCCAGGTACAATTCCTCTGACACCCCAGGTTACAAACTGACACTCCCCAGGTACACCTCAGACACTTCCTGCACCCTGGTGACATTCCCAGTGCACCATACCTTATGCACTTATACCTGGCACACCACTGACACTCCAAGGCACACCCTGGACACACCCACCTGCACTGACACCCCTGTGACACTTTGAACACCCCTATACCCTGAGCGCACCTCTGACACTCCCAGGCACCACACAGCCCCAGGTACACTTTAATACCCAGCCGTGACACTTCTAGGTACACCTCTAACACTTCAGGCATCAATGACACTCCCAACACACCACTGGACATCTCCTAGGTATTAATTTCAAAACTTTGTGTACACCCCTTGGCATTCTGTGCATACCTCCGACACTCCCAGGTACACCTCAGACACTCCATAACACCTCTGACACTCCCAGGTACAATTTTCTTATTCTGCATGCACTGATACCTGTAGGCACATTCTTGACACTTTGAGTACCCTGACACTCCTTTATAAATTTCTAAAACACTGACACCTGGTGTACACTCTTTACACTGTACACCTCTGATATCCCCAGTAGGTAATATTCTCTGAGTATTCTAGTGGCACTTACACCTGGTACTCTCTGACACACCCTGGTTCACCTCTGCCACTCCCAGGTACACCTCTGACACTCTGGTACACCTCTATACCTTGCAATTTACACTCCCAGGTACACCTCTGACAATTTCACCACCAATTTCCCAGGCATACCCTGAGACCCTGTACTTGACACCTGGTGCACTTTATAATTTTAAATTCTTGAAAGCCACCTGACACTCCTGAAAAATTCTAAATTTCAGATATTTCTATAACTTTGTACCCAGGTAGTACAATTTCTGACAATTCTAAGGTACACTCTGGACACTCCCCAGGTACACCAGTGACAATTCCCAGGCACACCCTCTGACACCCAGCACCACTGACACTCCCCAGGTACACCTCTGGCACTCCCCAGGTACACACATCTGTCACTCCCCACACCTGCACACCCCTTGATACCCCAGAACTTGATACCCTGAAACCCTCAGGACAGTCCCCTGCACACCTCTGACACTTAATCTCTGACACTCAGTTGCAAACCTGACACCCCAGGTACACCACTGCACACCCCTGCAACTCAAGACCTGGCACACCTCTGACATCTCAGGTACACCTCTGACATCACACCATACCCTGACACTGATGCACTCCCAGTATACTGCCAAGTCACTCCCAGGCACTGACACTTCCCAAATGAATGCACTTCAGACACCACACCCCAGGTACATCAATGACAAACCCAAAAATTTCACACCTATAGTACTGGCAAATACGAATGAATAAAATAT
>NW_024734462.1:0-14409 GCF_018991925.1 Homarus americanus | reverse complement strand
GGACTTTGTTTTACTCGATCAGAGGACTTTGTTATCCTCGATCTTTGGACTTTGTTATACTCCCTTTGGGTCATTTGTTATACTCACTAAGGGGACTTAGTTATACTCGATCAGGGGACTTTGTTATACTCGATTAGGGGGCTTTGTTATACTCGATTAGGGGACTTTGTTATACTCAATCAGGGGTGTTTGTTTTACTCGATCAAGGGACTTTGTTATACTCGATCAGGGGACTTTGTTATACTCGATCAGGGAACTTTGTTATACTCGACCAGGGCCTTTGTTATACTCGATCAGGGGACTTTGTTATACTCGATCAGAAGACTTTGTTATACTCGATCTTGGGACTTTGTTATACCTCCATTATGGTCCTTTTGTTGTACTCCAATCAGGGGACTTAGTTATACCTTAATCAGGGACTTTGTTATAGTCGTTCAGGGCTATTATACTCTCGATTAGGGATCTTTGTTATACTCGACCAGTATTATTCTCACTCGATCAGGGACCTTTGCTATACCTCGATCAGGACTTGTTATACCGCTGATGAGGACTTGTTATACCCTTTAATCAGGGCCTTTGTTATACTAGATCAGGGGGCTTTTATGTACTCCGGGATCAGGGGGCTTTGTTATACTCGATCAGGGGACTTTGTTATACTCGATTAGGGGGCTTTTTTATACTCGACCAGGGGACTTTGTTATACTCGATCAGGGGTGTTTGTTTTAATCGATCAGGGGACTTTCTTATACTCGATCATTGAACTTTGTTATACTCGATCAGGGGACTTTGTTATTCCCGATCAGGGGACTTTGTTATACTCGATCGGAAGACTTTCTTATACTCCATCTTGGGAATTTGTTATACTCCATTAGGGTCCTTTGTTATACTCGATCAGGGGACTTTGTTATACTCGACCAGGGGCATTTGTTATACTCGATAAAGAGCCTTTGTTTTACTCGATCTGGGGGCTTTGGTTTACTCGATCTTGGGACTTTGTTATAGTCGATCAGGGGACTTTGTTTTACTCGATCAAGGACTTTGTTATTTTCGACAGAGGGCCTTTGTTATACTCGATTCGGAGAATTGGTTATACTAGATGATGGGGCTTTAGTATAGTCGATCAGGGGACTTTGTTTTACTCGATCAAGGACTTTGTTATTTTCGACCAAGGGCCTTTGTTATACTCGATTCGGTGAATTGGTTATACTCGATGATGGGGCTTTGTTATACTCAATCAGGGACTTTGTTATACTCGACCAGGGGACCTTTCTTATACTCGAAGAGGGGGCTTTGTTTTACTCGATCAGGGGACTTTGTTATACTCGATCAGGGGACTTTGTTATACTAGATGACGGGACTTTGTTATTCTCGATCCGGGGACTTTGTAATACTCAATCAGGGGACTCTGTTATACTCGATCAGGGGACTTTGATATTCTCGATCAGGAAACTTTGTTATACCCGATCAGGTGAATTTGTTGTACACGATCAGCGGGCTTTGTTATACTGGATCAGGGGACTTTGTTATACTCGATCAGGGACTTTGTTATCCTCCATTTGGGTCATTTGTTATACTCACTCAGGGGACTTAGTTATACTCGATCAGGGGACTTTGTTATACTCGATTAGGGGGCTTTGTTATACTCGATCAGGGGACTTTGTTATACTCAATCAGGGGTGTTTGTTTTACTCGATCAGGGGACTTTGTTATACTCGATCAGGGGACTTTGTAATACTCGATCAGGGAACTTTGTTATACTCGACCAGGGCCCTTTGTTATACTCGATCAGGGGACTTTGTTATACTCGATCAGAAGACTTTGTTATACTCGATCTTGGGACTTTGTTATACTCCATTATGGTCCTTTGTTGTACTCAATCAGGGGACTTAGTTATACTCAATCAGGGGACTTTGTTATAGTCGATCAGGGGGCTTTGTTATACTCGATCAGGGTACTTTTTTATACTCGACCAGGGGTGATTATTCTACTCGATCAGGGGACTTTTTTATACTCGATCAGGGGACTTTGTTATACTCGATGAGAGGACTTTGTTATACTCGACCAGGGGCCTTTGTTATACTAGATCAGGGGGCTTTGTTACACTCGATCAGGGGACTTTGTTATACTCGATCAGGGGACTTTTTTATACTCGATTCGGGGTTTTTTTTTACTCGATCAGGGGACTTTGTTATACTCGATCAGGGGTGTTTGTTTTAATCGATCAGGGACTTTGTTATACTCGATCATTGAACTTTGTTATACTCGATCAGGGGACTTTGTTATTCCCGATCAGGGGACTTTGTTATACTCGATCGGAAGACTTTCTTATACTCGATCTTGGGAATTTGTTATACTCCATTAGGGTCCTTTGTTATACTCGATCAGGGGACTTTGTTATACTCGACCAGGGGCATTTGTTATACTCGATAAAGAGCCTTTGTTTTACTCGATCTGGGGGCTTTGGTTTACTCGATCTTGGGACTTTGTTAAAGTCGATCAGGGGACTTTGTTTTACTCGATCAAGGACTTTGTTATTTTCGACCAAGGGCCTTTGTTATACTCGATTCGGTGAATTGGTTATACTCGATGATGGGGCTTTGTTATACTCGATCAGGGACTTTGTTATACTCGACCAGGGGACTTTCTTATACTCGAAGAGGGGGCTTTGTTTTACTAGATGACGGGACTTTGTTATTCTCGATCCGGGCACTTTGTGATACTCAATCAGGGGACTCTGTTATACTCGATCAGGGGACTTTGTTATACTAGATGACGGGACTTTGTTATTCTCGATCCGGGCACTTTGTGATACTCAATCAGGGGACTCTGTTATACTCGATCAGGGGACTTTGTTATACTCGATCAGGGAACTTTGTTATACCCGATCAGGTGAATTTGTTGTACACGATCAGCGGGCTTTGTTATACTGGATCAGGAGACTTTGTTATACTCGATCAGGGACTTTGTTATGCTCGATCTTGGGACTTTGTTATCCTCGATCAGGACTTTGTTTTACCTTTTCGATCAGAGTGATCCTTGTTATACTCGATCTTGGGACTTTGTTATCCTCCATTAAATATTTTGTTATATCAATTGTAATTTTAGTTATACTCGATCAGGGGACTTTGTTATACTCGATCAGGGGACTTTCTTATACTTTATTAGGGGACTTGTTATACTCGACCAGGGGCCTGTGTTATGCTCGATTAGAAAACTTTGTTATACTCGACCAGGGGACTTTCTTATACTCCACCAGGGACTTGTTATACTCGATCAGGAACTTTGTCATACTCAATTAGGCCTTTTGTTATACCTTTATCAAGGACTTTGTTATACTGATCAGAAGACTTGTTATACTCGATCTTGGGACTTTGTTATACTCCATTAGGGTCCATTGTTGTACTCAATCAGGGGACTTAGTTATACTCGATCAGGGGACTTTGTTATAGTCGATCAGGGGGCTTTGTTATACTCGATCAGGGGACTTTGTTATACTCGATTAGGGGTGATTATTCTACTCGATCAGGGGACTTTGTTATACTCGATCAGGGGACTTTGTTATACTCGATGAGAGGACTTTGATATACTCGACCAGGGGCCTTTGTTATACTAGATCAGGGGGCTTTGTTACACTCGATCAGGGGACTTTGTTATACTCGATCAGGAGACTTTGTTATACTCGATTAGGGGGCTTTTTGTACTCGATTAGGGGACTTTGTTATACTCGATCAGGGGTGTTTGTTTTACTCCATCAGGGGACTTTGTTATTGTAATAGGCCCCTGTCTCATCAACAGAACGTATTATATAAATGGGTCAATACATCTGATATTATATTCAGATTCACCACCCTGTAACTTTCCACTTTCTATGAGTAAGACGTGAGATGGACACGTGAGCGGGCAACTCACCCAAGAGGGCGAGACCCATAGCTCAGCATTTCTGTAAGCACGCACTGCGATGCCCCCAAGCTTCAGTAGCTCACCTCAACTCATATCGTAAGGACGTGACCTAACGTTTATCATACATAAACGCCGCCCCTTTCTCATTCACTCCTAGACAGTGAGACTTACGGTTGATATACACTCAGGAATTATATATACAACCTTTTATAATAAAACAAAGGAACTACCGTTTGGGTTTCGTTACTTAAAACCCAAATATAAATATGTTTGAACGGACTGGTTAATTGGACAAGCAGCCGATTCATATAGGTGGCAAGCGGTGTGTACGGATTCTTCAAACTGGTAGTCGTATCATCCGTCTGTGTTTTGTGAAAAACAAGAAACCACACAGCAGTGACGCATTACATAATCCGAGTGTTTAAAACTATATCCCGTATTGAGACGATATGTAGTGAGCGCTCCTTATCTCTGTCAAATACAAATACGTGCAGAATTCGTAATATACATATATTACTGTACAGCCTGTTGGTACATATCCAGATTGAGCCGGTTGAGATAGACTCCACTCAGCATTCCCTAGACATTACAGTGTTGCAGTGTTGAAAAACAGTTTCGTAGCCTGGTATTCAATTGGTATTTCACTAGCAGCTGGGCAGTATTGTTGTGTCGTCAGCGCGAATTACGAATTCCGGTGTCATCATACAGATCTCCATATATACGTGGACTGTGAAGACTTGGCATACGGCAGTTTCGCCAGCGAACCAGCACGACCAGTGTGATAACCAATCATCAGTTTTCTGATCGCCGGAGGAGGAACTCACCTACAGGTATTTCAAGTGGACTCGTCTCTTACCAAAGCAGAAGCGTCTTCTCGTTGCTAAGGAAACCAGCAGCAGCGCACGCATCCTAGGAAGAGGCCCCGCCCACACTCCACCCACCACTCCACTCAGAACTCTTGAAGGATCACATTTTCTATACAGACGTACTACTCTGTATAAATAGGTATTTAAATTACAAAGTTCTACACACATGAACACGTTCGAGAGATATCTTCACACCGATAGGTTCGTCGGATAGGATTATTTCAATGATAAAGTGTCGAATGTAAGATTAATGTATTGAAATCCTATAATTTACAGTAGTTTGTAAGTGTCTGTCTTCTTATTGATAGTTTAATAATTAACTACATTTCATATTCATTTGTCTTGTAAATGAGAGGCAAGTGATCTACTTACTGTTAAGTATTCATTGACCCAAGGGGGCTAATAGATAATTTCTAAGTTACCCATGTCTAATGTAGATGAAATCGAACGCCTAGCACAACTGTTTGCTGATAACCAACTCATCAATGATCAAGCCCTGACTGACATAGATTTTGAGTATGGAACACAGTTAAATGAGTCGGTAGGAAGTAGTGAGAAAGTTATTGACGAATCATTTGACGACTTAAACCGTCGTACCCTACGGTCTGGTAATCACTATAGTACCTCACCTAAGTATACTAAAGCAGTTACCCCTGTTACAGGTGATAGTGTGTCTGTTGCTAAATCGGTAACAACATTATTAACCCAGCCTTCTGATAAGAGTAAGAATACTAACTTGCTTAATACTAACACTAAAATGGCTTCGTCTAACCCTCACACCAGTACTACTACCACACCTAAAGCTGATAATGATATTAATATCATGCAGCGCAGCGATTATGTTCGAAATTTCACGGGATAAGACGATTATAGGGTCGCACATTTTATTCGTGCATGTGAAGATAGCATGCGCAATAGTCACATAACGACTGAAGAAGAAAAGAAAGCATATGTACGTTCCCATATAACGCAGGGTTCCTATGCAGGCAGTCGTTTAAATGCGTTTGGTTTACAAAGCCCTGACTATGAAAAGTTCAAGCGAACGCTAATTGGGATTTTTGGGGGTAGGTCACAGCTGGGCCAACTTCAGATGCCACAGATGCCTCACTCCCAGACCCCTTATGCGACACACTTAGCTCCGATCGCTCCTCCCCGCCTAACATATAAACAGAAAACATCGTTACGGTGCGCACATTGTAATAAACGTGGCCACGTAATGGAAGACTGTTTTCAGCTCCGAGGTAATAGTGCTAATTTTAAGGCCACACCCGGTGCAAAGCCATTCTCAAGGTCAAACAGAGAGGTAGCCAAAGCAGCACCTCCTCCTCCTACCCAGAAAGTGTGCAAATGATGCGCTCTTCATAAATCGACATCTCATAGTTCACATGAGTGAGATATATTAATAAAGGCTAGGGGAGTGGACCTAAGTGAAACGGAGGTGTCGTATAGGCGCAAGCAGAAACGTCCCCAGGACAAGTCATCGGGGGAAGATCAGCGCACACCACAGCACGGAGAGGGATAGATAGGGTAATTCCCACCCCTCCTCACAGCACTTCTACTGTATAGCGGCCTCATTAATAGCGGCGCTTAGAAAAGTGGAAGTGTTGTCAGTGCCGGTGAGAGTGGATAATACCAGATTGGCTCTTGATATAGACACAGGTGCTTGCGCTAATGTATTGGCCTTGATATCAGATCACGAGTTACGACGTAAATTCCCTCACCGCAAATTCAAATGGAGGCCTAGTAACGCTGAGCTCGAAGGAGTTTCAGGTACTCAGCTGAGCATCAAAGGAATGGTGACGTTACCACTCAGATTCTCAAGACGTGGTTCTCCCTTCTACGCTGACTTTTATATAGTTCAGCAGTTCAATTTGCCAGCTGACGGGTTACTTGGTCTACCAACTCTTCGAAAGAACATGATAGATGTTCATCCACGTAATAATAGTGTTACGTTTAAAGGTGTTTCCTACACAGCAATGAGTCATTCTGAACCTATGCTCACCGCTAGGACGAAAGTGTTGTCTACCAATCCTATTAAGAGGAAGGCGGATCATGCATCAGAGGTTTCTCTCCACCTCAACCACACACCTTCCCAGCGTGATTACAGCAGCAAGAGTTGGAAGATAGTACCTGCAATGTTGAAGAGTACTCTCCATTACCAGAATGAGGAATTCACCAACGCAACAATCCTGTGAGCTGAAGTGAACATTAGTTTCTGCAAATGATTCGTTCACTGCCCAGGGTGTGACAGGACGTGACTGCAGTTGTTGAGACTACTCATCAATCAACATCCTGTCAACAAAATTCTTTCGTATGGCGTGAACAACCCCCAGTTACCAGCACCCAGCACCCACCCTAGTGATGATGACACATCTGGTCTGAGAGATGGTCTCTGCATTCTGAGGTATGGTGTTGTGGATGACGTTGTGTGACCATTAGCGGCGGTTTGCTGTACTCAGGATTTTTGTGAACATTGACCCAATCACCGGACCTTGGAATCAGCTGTGTCTGCTATGAGACACACACACACAAGTCTACGGGATTGCGGCAGCAATTTCACAATATCACGAATCTTAAAGAAAGGATGTTATGTGTGTGATTTTCTAGATATCACAACAATGTCGAAGTGCAACCAAATAAATTCCTAATTCGAGGTATTGTTGCGAATTGCCAACAGGCTCGACTGGCCAGGATAGATCAAATAGCACCACATGTTAAGGTGATCGATCATCCACAGGGCAAGACACGCCTTTTAGAGCTGCTAGCCGACTACAGAAATATAGTAGCCTTGCCAGGGGAAACGCTAGGTCAGAGAGATTTAACATCCCATCATATAGCGTTAAAGGAAGGAACCAACCCTATTTACGTACCAGCTTATAGACTACCTCATAGCCAGCGCGCTGTAGTGCAAGATATGGTACAGGGTATGTTAGATGAGAATGTCATTAGACACTCAAAATCAACCCTTTAACAGTCCATTATTCCTCGTCCCGAAAAAGGATGGTGGATGGCGCCCTGTCATAGATTTCAGGCGCGTAAATGATCAAACAATCCCTGATAGGTACCCAATGCCTATCTTGAGCGACATATTGCAATCCTTAGGCAAGGATAATGCGGTATTTAGCAACTTAGATTTGCTTAGTGGGTATTGGCAAATACCACTCGATGAAAAATCACGAGAAATCACGGCATTTAGCACGCCTCTAGGCCACTTTGAGTTTCTACGAATGCCATTTGGTCTCAGAAATGCCCCACTAACATTTCAAAGAATGATCAACACCCTGTTCGCCGGACTAATTGGTAACACAGTCTGCGCTTATTTGGATGATCTAATAGTAGTCAGTAAGGACGTCGATTCCCATCTGATTAAACTGAGTGAAGTTTTGGCCAAACTTTCCACAGCAGGCCTCAAAATAAAACTCTCAAAGTGCGAGTTTTTAAAATCCAGAATCCATTTCCTTGGTCATGTAGTCGACGGTGAGGGCATACACACAGTTAATGATAAAGTCAAAGCTGTATCTCAGTTCCCGCGTCCTACCTCAAATAATCATATGCGTAGCTTTCTCGGATTATCTGGTTATTATCGTTCCTTTATCAAGGACTATGCAACATTAGCATCGCCCCTAACGAGGTTGCTCAAAAAAAAGATGCAGTGTTCATATGGGATGCTGAACACGAGGAAAGTTTTACGGCATTGAAGACAGCGCTAACCAATGCCCCGGTTCTAGCATTCCCAGACTACACTCAACCTTTCACTCTCTGTACTGACGCTTCCGGAATTGGAGTCGGAGCAGTGCTCATGCAAGAGGACACGCGTGGTGACCTGCTTGTGGGACATCGTGGAACAATGTCATTACTGCTTTGCGCAACGTGTCAGGTACGACTATTTGAGACACATTACCCTCAGGAGATTTTCTCGACCTATGGAGTATGTTATGTCGTAATTCAAACTGACTTAAGGGAAGAAATAACTTGGGGAGTTTAACATCCTCGCCCGATTCGAGAGCAAAAATAACAGCTGACCAATATGGGTCGCGTCGTTGCTCATCTTCCAGCTGCGAAAGAGTGAATGTTGATACAGGCATAACTGGTGCTATATTTCTTGACAGAGCGTCGGCGACAACATTCGCCCTCCCAGGTAAATACCTAAATTCGGGGTCAAACTCTTGAATTGTCAAATACCAGCGTGCTAATCTGCCTGATAAGTTTCTGCCATGGAACAGTTCGGTGACTGCCGCATGATCAGTAAAAACAACAAAGGACCCTAATGGAGTATACAAAGTCCCAAGATCGAGTATAACAAAGTCTTCTGATCGAGTATAACAAAGTCCCCTGATCGAGTATAACAAAGGCCCTGGTCGAGTATAACAAAGTTCCCTGATCGAGTATAACAAAGTCCCCTGATCGAGTATAACAAAGTCCCTTGATCGAGTAAAACAAACACCCCTGATTGAGTATAACAAAGTCCCCTAATCGAGTATAACAAAGCCCCCTAATCGAGTATAACAAAGTCCCCTGATCGAGTATAACTAAGTCCCCTTAGTGAGTATAACAAATGACCCAAATGGAGTATAACAAAGTCCAAAGATCGAGGATAACAAAGTCCTCTGATCGAGTAAAACAAAGTCCCCTGATCGAGTATAACAAAGTCCCCTGATCGAGCATAACAAAGTCCCTGATCGCGTATAACAAAGTCCCCTGATCCAGTATGACAAAGCCCGCTAATCGTGTAGAACAAATTCACCTGATCGGGTATAACAAAGTCCCCTGATCGAGTATAACAAAGTCCCCTGATCGAGTATAACAGAGTCCCCTGATTGAGTATTGCAAAGTCCCCGGATCGAGAATAACAAAGTCCCGTCATCTAGTATAACAAAGTCCCCTGATCGAGTATAACAAAGTCCCCTGATCGAGTAAAACAAAGCCCCCTCTTCGAGTATAAGAAAGTCCCCTGGTCGAGTATAACAAAGTCCCTGATCGAGTATAACAAAGCCCCATCATGGAGTATAACCAATTCACCGAATCGAGTATAACAAAGGCCCTTGGTCGAAAATAACAAAGTCCTTGATCGAGGAAAACAAAGTCCCCTGATCGACTATAACAAAGCCCCATCATCGAGTATAACCAATTCACCGAATCGAGTATAACAAAGGCCCTTGGTCGAAAATAACAAAGTCCTTGATCGAGTAAAACAAAGTCCCCTGATCGACTATAACAAAGTCCCAAGATCGAGTAAATCAAAGCCCCCAGATCGAGTAAAACAAAGGCTCTTTATCGAGTATAACAAAGGCCCCTGGTCGAGTATAACAAAGTCCCCTGATCGAGTATAACAAAGGACCCTAATGGAGTATAACAAATTCCCAAGATCGAGTATAAGAAAGTCTTCCGATCGAGTATAACAAAGTCCCCTGATCGGGAATAACAAAGTCCCCTGATCGAGTATAACAAAGTTCAATGATCGAGTATAACAAAGTACCCTGATCGAGTAAAACAAACACCCCTGATCGAGTATAACAAAGTCCCCTGGTCGAGTATAAAAAAGCCCCCTAATCGAGAATAACAAAGTCCCCTGATCGAGTATAACAAAGCCCCCTGAAGGAGTATAACAAAGGCCACTGGTCGAGTATAGCAAAGTCCTCTCATCGAGTATAACAAAGTCCCCTCATCGAGTATAACAAAGTCCCACTGATCGAGTATAACAAAGTCCCCTGATCGAGTATAACTAAGTCCCCTGATTGAGTATAACAAAGGACCCTAATGGAGTATAACAAAGTCCCAAGATCGAGTATAACAAAGATCCCTAATCGATTATAACAAAGTCCCCTGGTCGAGTATACAAAAGGCCCCTGATCGAGTATAACAAAGTCCCCTGATCGAGTATAACAAAGGACCCTAATGGAGTAAAACAAAGTCCAAAAATCGAGAATAACAAAGTCCCCTGGTCAAGTATAACAAAGGCCCCTGGTCGTGTATAACAAAGTCCCTTGATCGAGTAAAACAAACACCCCTGATCGAGTATAACAAAGTCCCCTGATCAAGTATATAAAGCCCCCTAATCGAGTATAACAAAGTCCCCTGATCGAGTATAACAAAGTCCCCTGATCAAGTGTAACAAAGTCCTCTCATCGAGTATAACAAAGCCCCATCATCGAGTATAACCAATTCACTGAATCAAGTATAACAAAGGCCCTTGGTCGAAAATAACAATGTCCCTGATGGAGTAAAACAAAGTCCCCTGATCGAGTATAACAAAGTCCCAAGATCGAGTAAATGAAAGCCCCCTGATCGAGTAAAACAAAGGCTCTTTATCGAGTATAACAAAGGCCCCTGGTCGAGTATAACAAAGTCCCCTGATCGAGTATAACAAAGTCCCCTGATCGAGTAAAACAATCACCCCTTTTCGAGTATAACAAAGTCTCCTGATCGAGTATAACAAAGGACCCTAATCGAGTGGCAACAAAGTCCCCTGATCGAGTATAACTAAGTCCCTTAGTGGAGTATAAATAAATGACCCAAATGGAGTATAACAAAGTCCAAAGATCGAGTATAACAAAGTCCTCTGATCGAGTAAAACAAAGTCCCCTGATCGAGTATAACAAAGTCCCTGATCGAGACATAACAAAGTCCCTGATCGAGACAATAAAGTCCCTGATCCAGTATGACAAAAGCCCGCTAATCGTGTGAATTCACCTGATCGAGAATAACAAAGTCCCGTCATCTAGTATAACAAAGTCCCCTGATCGAGTATAACAGAGTCCCCTGATTGAGTATCACAAAGTGCCCGGATCGAGAATAACAAAGTCCCGTCATCTAGTAAAACAAAGCCCCCTCTTCGAGTATAAGAAAGTCCCCTGGTCGAGTATAACAAAGTCCCTGATCGAGTATAACAAAGCCCCATCATCGAGTATAACCAATTCACCGAATCGAGTATAACAGCGCCCTTTGGTCGAAAATAACAAAGTCCTTGATCGAGTAAACAGTCCCTGATCGACTATAACAAAGCCCCATCATCGAGTATAAACCAATTCACCTGAATCGAGTATAACAGCGCCCTTGGTCGAAAATAACAAAGTCCTGATCGAGTAAACAAAGTCCCCTGATCGACTATAACAAAGTCCCAAGATCGAGTAAATCAAAGCCCCAGATCGAGTAAAACAAAGGCTCACGGAGTATAACAAAGGCCCCTGGTCGAGTATAACAAAGTCCCCTGATCGAGTATAACAAAGGACCCTAATGGAGTATAACAAATTCCCAAGATCGACTATAAGAAAGTCTTCCGATCGAGTATAACAAAGTCCCCTGATCGGGAATAACAAAGTCCCCTGATCGAGTATAACAAAGTTCAATGATCGAGTATAACAAAGTACCCTGATCGAGTAAAACAAACACCCCTGATCGAGTATAACAAAGTCCCCTGGTCGAGTATAAAAAAGCCCCCTAATCGAGTATAACAAAGTACCCTGATCGAGTATAACAAAGCCCCCTGAAGGAGTATAACAAAGGCCACTTGTCGAGTATAGCAAAGTCCTCTCATCGAGTATAACAAAGTCCCCTCATCGAGTATAACAAAGTCCCACTGATCGAGTATAACAAAGTCCCCTGATCGAGTATAACTAAGTCCCCTGATTGAGTATAACAAAGGACCCTAATGGAGTATAACAAAGTCCCAAGAGTGAGTATAACAAAGATCCCTAATCGATTATAACAAAGTCCCCTTGTCGAGTATACCAAAGGCCCCTGGTCGAGTATAACAAAGTCCCCTAATCGAGTATAACAAAGGACCCTAATGGAGTATAACAAAGTCCAAAAATCGAGTATAACAAAGTCCCCTGGTCAAGTATAACAAAGGCCCCTGGTCGAGTATAACAAAGTCCCTTGATCGAGTAAAACAAACACACCTGATCGAGTATAACAAAGTCCCCTGATCGAGTATATAAAGCCCCCTAATCGAGTATAACAAAGTCCCCTGATCGAGTATAACAAAGTCCCCTGATCGAGTGTAACAAAGTCCTTTCATCGAGTATAACAAAGCCCCATCATCGAGTATAACCAATTCACTGAATCGAGTATAACAAAGGCCCTTGGTCGAAAATAACAATGTCCCTGATCGAGTAAAACAAAGTCCCCTGATCGAGTATAACAAAGTCCCAAGATCGAGCAAATCAAAGCCCCCTGATCGAATAAAACAAAGGCTCTTTATCGAGTATAACAAAGGCCCCTGGTCGAGTATAACAAAGTCCCCTGATCGAGTATAACAAAGTCCCCTGATCGAGTAAAACAATCACCCCTTTTCGAGTATAACAAAGTCTCCTGATCGAGTATAACAAAGGACCCTAATGGAGTATAACAAAGTCCCAAGATCGAGTATAACAAAGTCTTCCGATCGAGTATAACAAAGTCCCCTGATCGGGAATAACAAAGTCCCCTGATCGAGTATATAAAAGATCCCTGATCGAGTATAACAAAGTCCCCTGATCGAGTAAAACAAACACCCCTGATCGAGTATAACAAAGTCCCTTGGTCGAGTATAAAAAAGCCCCCTAATCGAGTATAACAAAGTCCCCTCATCGAGTATACCAACACCCCCTCATCGAGTATAACAAAGACCCCTGGTCGAGTAAAGCAAAGTCCTCTCATCGAGTATAACAAAGTCCCCTGATCGAGTATAACAAAGTCCCCTGATCGAGTAAAACAATCACCCATGATCGAGTATAACAAAGTCCCCTGATCGAGTATAACAAAGCCCCCTAATCGAGTATAACAAAGGACCCTAATGGAGTATAACAAAGTCCCAAGATCGAGTATAACAAAGTCCCCTGGTCGAGTATAACAAAGGCCGCTGGTCGAGTATAACAAAGTCCCCTGATCGAGTATAACAAAGGACCCTAATGGAGTATCACAAAGTCCCAAGATCGAATTTAACAAAGTCTTCCGACCGAGTATAACTAACTCCCCTGATGGAGTATAACAAAGGACCCTAATGGAGTATAACAAAGTCCAAAGATCGAGTATAACAAAGTCCCCTGATCGAGTGTAACAAAGTCCCCTGATCGAGAAAAACAAACACCCCTAATCGAGTATAAGAAAGTCCCTGATCGAGTATAACAAAGCCCCATGATCGAGTATAACCAATTCACCGAATCGAGTATAACAAAGTCCCCTGATCGAGCATAACAAAGCCCCCTGATCGAGTATAACCAATTCACCGAATCGAGTAAAACAAAGTCCCCTGATCGAGCATAACAAAGCCCCTGATCGAGTATAACAAAGGCCCCTGGTCATGTATAACAAAGTCCCCTGATCGAGAATAACAAAGTCCCCTGATCGAGTAAAACAATCACCCCTGATCGAGTATACCAAAGTCTCCTGATCGAGTATAACAAAGCCCCCTGTTCGAGAATAACAAAGTCCCCTGATCGAGTATAACAAAGCTCCCTGATCGAGTATAACAAAGTCCCATGATCGAGTATAACTAAGTCCCTTGATTGAGTACAACAAAGGACCCTAATGGAGTATAACAAAGTCAAAAAATCGAGTATAACAAAGTCCCCTGATCGAGTATAACAAAGTCCCCTGATCGAGTAAAACAAACACCCCTGATCGAGTATAAAAAAGTCCCCTGATCGAGTAAAACAAACACCCC
>NW_024734461.1:0-30091 GCF_018991925.1 Homarus americanus | reverse complement strand
GCCTGTTAAGACACCAAACAGGCGTTAGTCTCTCTCTCTTGTCAGTGGAGGTAACATCTTGCTTGAGACTCTCTTCAACTAAATGCTTTTTTTCTGTGTTTGCAAGCAAATTATTGGTCATTTTGAAATTTATTTTACATATTGACAATATATAATGCAGTGCAGTGTTGATTTAAAGAAAATAATCTTGAATTACACCAAGAGAACTAAAATTTTATGGGTGAAATGGCACCATGGGGTGACTTCTCTTCCACCCCAATACCTTCTCTTCTCCCTACTCCTCCACCCCCATTCTAATTCCCATCATCATCCAGGAACCTTCTACATACACACCTCAAAGTAAGTGTAGTTTTCTACCTTTTTTGTTGAATTTAGGCATTTTTCGGTGAGCTGGAACCAATTACCCAAAAACCCATTGAAACAATGGTTTCGGTTAACGAGTTTTTCGGTTAACGAGCAACCTGCTGGAACAGATTGTGCTCGTTAACCGAGGGACCACTGTACAGTACAGTATTATCTTTTAATCCACAAGTGTTTAAGTGATGTTCGGGGAAAATCGATGTGTTTTATTTTTTACCCACTGGGAGGTTGAGTAGAGAATCACTCTCCTGCAGTTATCGGATTAAATATCTTACACAAGGTATGAAACACCACACCATCCATGTTCAGTTACAGGTTTTCCTCCATTAATAATTAACATAAAACAGTTCTGATTAAGGATAAAAAAAAAAAAATTCCTGCTTTTTTACCTAAAAAAAAAAAGGTATGAATTTTCACAAGTCTGTCTTAATGTTTCTGAATGAAGAATGCACCCAGTACATCTATCTGAAGCCAAGAGCGTAGCGCGGCCAGACAGAGCGGGTGATGCACTGTAAAATGTAGTCTGTGACGACGCAAAACGAAGTAGTGATGCTGATGACTTTCTTCTTGAAGACACGTCAAAGAAGAAGCAGAAACCTCAGAAGTCAGGGTCTCCAGCAGGGACCACGGCTCCTCCCCCGCACCCCGTCTGGGGCTGTAGAGGGTGGACTCCTCCTGTCATCGGGTTCCCCATGTGAGCTTACATGTGGCTCAATGACCGACCCTCCGCCGACGATGGACATAGGGGATTCCCTTTGTCTCCCTGCCCCGTCGCGCGTTTGTCGTCTTGCCTTTCCTCGGGACTTGCCTCTGAGCACACGGATGACCTGGTTCTTCCGTCACTGCTCTCCACTTCAGGACTCAACACTTCACCTCTGCCGAGGTCCCACAGCCGTGATAGTCACCACACAAATGGACGAGACGGTACGCCTGCTCACTCAGGTGGGCTTTCCTGCTCCCCAGGGGGAGGTGATGCTGAAGTTCACCATCATCACCCCAGAAACTCGTCGTACTAAGGTAATGGTTCACCATGTACCCTGGGAGATCCCTATCGACGATCTTCGCCCTCTTCTCCCACAACTACTGGACATGGAACGCCGCATCAACCCGGTCTCCAAACGTCTATCCAACGAACTCATCGGCTGGTGGGTGGACCCCCTCCCTCCGAAGGTGAATGTAGGACCAATTCACAACTGTCCTCTCGACCGATTTATCGGAACCCCGAAAATCTGTGGTCATTGCCAATCGTGGAAACACCGCACCTGGGAGTGCACGAGGATGGTCGCCTGCGGTTTCTGTGCAGGTCCTCACGAAACAGTGGAATGCAAATCGAAAATTCAGAACAAAATCCCAGTTATTCCACGGTGTGTCAATTGCCATGGCAGTCACCACGCCTGGAATGCCAATTGCCCACAGCGTCCTGGCACTCGCCCTGGGAAAACTTACCTTGTACCACCGCCCTTGTCTCTGACGAAGCCCGTCAACCAAACCTCACTCCTATCCACCACCGCCTCTTCCATCCACCAAGGATTTCCCATTGATCTCCTCTCCTCTGCCATCCCCCCTATCACCCCTACCACCCATCCTTTCTCCCCTCCCTCCCTCTCCCTACTGTTCTTGGAACAAGGTCGTTGCCGGCCCTGTCACACAGTCACCACCATCTCCAGCCCACCCAGACCCCCGCTGTCTCTCACCAGCACCACCACCTCTTACTCAACTGAACCCTCACCGTCCCTCTCCGTTGCTACCACCACCACATGCCCAGTCGGGCCCTCGGCAATCCTCGCCGCCACCTCCAGCTCCTGTACAGATACACCAAGTTGGTTCTATGGAAACAATCACTCTCCGTCTGGATCGCCACTCCAAGCAAAACAACCTTCTCTCTGCCCAACTCGACTTGTTTGTGAAAACAATTGCGACATTGCAGAGGCAACAACAACTCATTCTGGACACCCTGACCCAACAGGGGCGCACTTTGCAAGCCCTGGTGACCCGCCTCCTTCCATCTCCCGAGATGGAGGATCCATCCCTCGCTCTCCCACTCCTCCCTCTCCATTTTTCTCAACAGAATTTGGTTCCTCCTCTGGAGCCCTGTCTAGCCCCTCCGACTCATCTCACACCGGAGGCCGTTCCCTCCTCTTCTTACAATGGAACATCCAGGGACTTAGACCTCGCCGGACAGACCTCGCCCAGTTTGTGCTCTCTCATCAAGTAGATGTTGCTCTACTTCAGGAAACCATCACAGACGATGTTACTCCACTCCGCCTCTCTGGCTGTACTGTTTACACCCTGCCTCGGTTCCGTGGGCAGGCTCGTGGCCTCCTCACCCTTGTGCATAACACCATTCCATCTGTTCGTCTCCCTTCACCTGACTCACATGGACCCCCGTCTGAATTACTTTGTCTCCCTTACTCTTGGTGACCGGACCCTTCGTGTAGTCAATGTTCATTTCAAGAGTGATTCTCTGGACCCCTAGGTTCTTCACGACCTCCATGATGGGATTCCCACTATTGTTCTTGGCGACTTTAATGCCCGCCATCCCACTCTTACTCCGGATCATCCCACGCCATGTACCCTTAACGGATCACATCTCTCACAGTTTCTTAATGGGGATGATGATGTTCGCTTTCTTTGTCCTGACGATCCTACTCGCCTCCCCCATAGTTTCCTTGATGTTGGCTTACTATTGAACGGTCATACTTCCTTTCATCCTACCATCTGCACCGAGCCTGCTCTGTATAGTGACCATCTTGCCATTACTACCCATCTCAGGCTCTCCTTCTCTGCCCCGACATCAGCTCCTTATCGATCCCCTCGCCTTCGTCTCACACAAGATGCTGTTCCTTCCTTTACCCAAAACCTTTCTACCTGGGCGGATTCCTATGTTGTCCCCCAGTCCCTTGACTCTTACAGCGCTGATTTTGTTGATGCCGTGTATGACTCTGTCAATTGCACTACCCCTCCACGCCCTCCCCGTCACCCCAGAAGTGCCACCAACTACTGGTATCGTATCCCTGCCATGAGACATCTCCGGCAGGTAATCCGTGATCTCCACTCTGCCATACGGAGGTCTCGGTCTCCAGAGGACTGGGAAGACTTCAAAAATTGGTGCTCCTTTGCAACTCAGGATCGCCGTCGGATACGTGAGGCGGACTGGCTATCCTTCACGGGGTCTCTATCGTTCCAGTCGTCACCCTCTTATGTATGGAATAGGATTAATGCTATACGGGGTACTCGACGGAGGCCTCCTCCCCACCCTGACCCCGCCCCCCTTGCCTGCTCTTTAATGGAGGACTGGGCACGAGCTTCCTCCCCTGAGGCACTTCCAGATCCAATGCAGGAGGCAGTGCAGGCCCGCATCGATGCGTCTGAGCCTGTTGTTCGTGCTGCTCTTACCTCCCCTGCCCCCACTGATCATCCCATCACACAGTTCGAGCTTGACAGTGCTCGTCGCTCTAGAAAAGACACCTCTCCTGGGGATGATCAGATAACCTACTCCGTCCTCAACGCCTGTACTAATATTCCTAACGGCCCCTTGCTTGCTCTCTACAATATGTCTTATGAACATGGGGTTCTCTTGTCCAACTGGAAAAATGCCACTATTATCCCCATCCCTAAGCCGGGAGATCCTGGGAAATATCGACCCATTAGTCTTACCTCCTGTGTTTGTAAGATGATGGAGAGGATACTCCATCGTCGCCTTCTTCACACCATAGGCGGCTTCCACAACTCCCTCAATGGTTTCATTCAACATCGCAGCACAGCACACTCCATTGCTTCCTTTTATTGCAATCAGACTGCCCGCATCTCCGTCTTCCTTGATATCAAGGGAGCCTTTGATACGGCTCAGCCTGCCCTCATTTTAGCTGAACTTGCGCGGTTAGGGGTTAAAGGGAGACTTCTACAATGGATCGCCTCTTACCTCACTGGACGTCAGGCCAGGGTTCGCGTTGAAGGCTCTATGTCTCCTGTTCAAGAAATGAACCTCGGCACCCCTCAAGGTGGAGTCCTGTGTCCCACCTTGTTTAACACTCTCATGCACTCCATTGCATCTCTCCCGTGGCCGACAGAAGTTGTCCACTCAGGATATGCCGACGATGTCCTCCTCCAAGCCCCTGACTACCTCAGCATGCACGAAGCCCTTGATCTGGTCTCCAGAGAGTGTGATTCACTTGGTTTCCTTCTATCAACTGCGAAAACAATAGCCATGTGGCACGGTCGTGTTGTACCTCCACCCCTTCTCTTATCAGGAACGCCCTTGGGCTGGGTTAATGAGACAAAATACCTGGGTGTGTATGTAACTCGCACACGTTGTCAGATCCCTGAAGTCCACTATCTTCGAGACATATGCTTTCGGCGTCTCGCTCCCCTCTCTACCATGTGTAGGGGTTCCCTTGGTGCCACCATCCCTGTACTTCTCACCATGTACAAGTCCTTTGTCCGTTCCTGTGTCGACTACGCCGCCCCTGCCCTCGTCAACATTAGTCGGACTGCTGTCAACCGTCTCGAAGTTATCCAGAGGAAAGCTGATCGTATCATCCTTGGGGCTCCTCAGTGGACACTCTACTTCTCTATATACCGAACTTGGTCTTTCCCCCTTACAGGATCGTGTCCAGGAGTTTTACCTAAAAACTGCCAACTATGTCCAAACCAACTTGACTCCTGCTGTCCGAGACCAACCTCCATCTAGAGGACAGTGGCGAGGGTCACTCATCCGAGCCCTTCAGGAACATGACCTCCTGCCTGATATTGTTGTCACCCCTGCTGTTGGTTCGTCTCCTCCCTGGCTGGATTTTCAACCTGAAGTGATTGCCTTCGGTGGACCGCTCCCGAAATCCCAGGTGAACCCTGTTATTCTCTGCAAATACCACCTCTTCAGGATCGCCCACTGGTCCCCAGGTAGGGTCGTCCTCTACACTGATGGTTCTGTTGACCCCGCTACAGGTAGGGCCGGGGCTGGTGTCTACATCTCCCGTCCTGATGCTCCTGAGCCTATCAAACTGTCTCTCAGAGTTTCTGACGGGGCATCCTCCACTCAGGCTGAACTAATAGCCTGAACTAATAGCCCTCCTTGCTGCCCTTCTCGCTGAGGAAGAAGCAGATGGTTTCTGCCCCTTGCTTGTCTGCTCCGATTCCAGGTCTGCTCTCGACGGGATCGCATTTGGATCAGGGGAAAATAAGGACCTCATCCTCCAAATACGAGGGTTACCATCCACACTTCACGATGCAGGCCGTCCTGTGACATTCCTATGGATACCCAGTCATGTGGGTATCTTGGGGAATGAGGCAGCAGATGGCCTTGCCAAGACTGGCTGCAACAAGGCCACACCTGACTACGTTGTTCCTCGAACACTTTTACAGATTAGGACCCAAATTCGCCGCAAACAGAGAGAAGCTCGGGAAGCAGCCATCCCCCTGGACTCCCCGCCCACCTGGTACGATATCCTCCGTAAACTTCCTGACCTCTCGTACGTCTACGGGAAAGGGTCGCGGAAAGGGGACGTGATTGCTGCCTGTATCATCATTGGGTATGACTAGCTTGGGAGATTGGTATCCCCGCATCCCCTGAGCAACTCTCTTGTGCATTATGCAGAAGACCCGACAGCAGCACCCTTATCCACTACCTCCTAAGATGTCCCCACACACAACGCTTCCGTGACGCCTGCTGGACCACCACTCCACGACCCCCTGACGGAGACACGATGATCCTCCCCATACTGGCCAGATATTTTGTAAATAATATTGATTATGTGTAAAAGGAATATCCTTCCTTCCTTAGGCTTTAGTAAGCCCCTTTATAATATTTATACTGTATATACTTGTCACACTTGCCAGATGCTTCTGGTGTCATTGTACAGGGGTACCTAGTGACAGCACTAGGATCCCGCTTCCTCTATCAAGGAATAAACAATTGAAATTGAAATTGAAGTAGTATCGGATCACTGGGACGTTAAATGAATTTTTGGTCTCTAAAGTTTAGCATCGTAGTACCGAAACAACGTTATGCGGGACAACGTTAAGCACGGACTTACTGTATCTCCATTAGCCGGAACATTTGGTACAGAGCTCTTCCTGGAATGAGAGATTTCTGGGTAACCAGACGACTTTCTCAAAGCTGGAAAAAATCCCTCATTCCCAGAATTTTCCGGGTATCGGGAAAATTTAATTGGAATTTTTCAAAAAATGTGTCCCTCGGAAATTCGTTCGCAAAGCCGTAATTTTCCGGAAAATAATGGCTTTGAGAACGATTTTCTGAGAAAATTTCTATTCCGGCCATCGGAGAGTTCCAGGTTTGAGAGATTCCTGCAAACGAAGATATTACTGTATATTGGAAAATTTTGATAATTTTGGTAGTTGCGATATAAACAAAATCGCTATAAAAAGTCGCGATATATCCCGATCTTACTGTACCGAATCAATAAATAAATAAACCTGACAAATGCAGCAACACCTAATCAGCCCCACCCTGCTTACAAACTCAAGTGTCTTAGTTCTCAGTAGGCCTATAGCAAGTCTCATTAGACCACTGTACAGTATTCAGTAAGTGTTGTTAATTTCATAAGATTTACTTTTTTTATTACCGGTAATCTTCCCAGTTTCTTAAGAAAAAAGAAACAAATTCTGAGATATTGAAGTCAAATTTATCGAGATTTTACTGTACTAACTCTTCCTTACATTCCTTTAATACTGTGGCAAATATCTCATCGGGACCTGGTGACTTATTAGGCTTTAGTTTATCTATTTGTTTACTATTATAGTTACTGGTCACCTCTGTCTCGCTTACTCTATTTTCTTCACTATATCTGTATAGAGTCGGTGCCTCGGATATCAGGTTTAAATTTTCGGTGGTGAAAACCGATGAAAAATATCTTCAAATTATTGCTCATTTCTCCGTCGTTATCAGTAAGTTTACCGATATCTGACTGTGTTGGTCCAATCTTGTCAAGTGTTTTAGGTTGATACATTTGGGAGAATCCCTTGGGGTTTGACTCTGCCTCCCTTGCTACCTTCAGTTCATTGTTCCTCTTTGCTTTTCTCATCTCGGTCTAAACCCTACCGGCCAATACCTTATAATAATCTCGGCGGTAAACTTAACCACGATTTATTCTCCTACCTATAGCCTTCCTTTGTTCAATAGTACTTTTAAAATAATTATTTTTCCATTTAGGGTCATGTTTAAATGAATATGGTGTAGTGGAATTCTCCCCTACAAACGCTGTTTGTCGCTGCCTAGCCGACCCCACCAATCCCCAGTGTATGCCTCGTGGTCTAGGTCAACCAGCGCCGCCATACACCACGGAGCGGGGGTCAACTGCTAAGCCACGCCTACCCCCGCTATTTAAGACCTGACCTCGTGGTGATCTGGCTCTCTTTCGACCTACAGCCGCAGCCAGCAACACCTCCTCCGCCTGCCTGGCGGTCCTTGCTCCTCCGCCTGCCTGGCGGTCCTCGCTCCTCCGCCTGCCTGGCGGTCCTCTCTCCCGCTGGCGAGCATGGCGACCCACAAGCTGTCCTTCTCTGAGCGTCCTCACCAACCAGCTCTCTCTACATCACGCTTGTAACCATGCTGCCTTCCCAGCACCAAGCTGCATTGTACATCCAATACAACATGTATATAGAGAGCACATTGTGAGTTTCCTTTCTCCATTCCATCCTGAGTGTGAACCAAACAATTTCATACCCCACAAATGGTGACTCCCGGAGATTCGCACTCACACAGGATGGAGGAGAAACTGATCACGCTCCCAGTCTTCAAGCAGCATGGAAGACTGGCTTATCCACACAGAAGCAGCTCTCATCGGCTCTACAGCTACTGTTTCTACACCGCAGGTTAGACACCCTAAAGCAGCTCTGCTACTCTAAGCAGACACCAGCTCCTCTTCCTGCCCCAAGCACCACGTCCTACCGACCCCAGCACACCCGTCCTGCCTCAGACCCCGGCCCAGCAGTAACCCCTGCCGCCCTTGATGCGGCCTCTGTTCCTGAGTGCGGACACACACACCCCTCTTTTCTCCCTCAGGTACTCCCTGCTAATGTCCTGCACCCTGCTGCTGTCGTGGACCCAGCTGCTGTCACGAGCCCTCATCCGCTTCTGCTGATGCAGCCCCTGCTCCTGACCCAGGCCCACACACCCCAGCAGGCGCATCTGACGACTCTGTACCTGCCGTGAGGGAAGCACAACATTCATCGCCTCCACACACCCTTATTCTCCCTCTCTACTCCAACAGATATTGTGTATCTAGACAGTTGTCCCCAGCGACCGGCTCATCCACGCCATCGCCGTTGTCTCACATGAGGCACGCACCGCCCGTTCTGCCTCACATGTGCTATGCAACTCTGCAGACAACAAGTCTCCTACACAGCCTGGAGGGAAGGGGGAATATTGTAGTGGAATTCTCCCCTACAAACGCTGTTTGTCGCTGCCTAGCCGATCCCACCAATTCCCCAGTGTATGCCTCGTGGTCTAGGTCAACCAGCGCCGCCATACACCACGGAGCGGGGGTCAACTGCTAAGCCACGCCTACCCCCGCTATTTAAGACCTGACCTCGTGGTGATCTGTCTCTCTTTCTACCTACACCAACCAGCCAGCAACACCTCCGCCTGCCTGGCGGTCCTCTCTCCCGCTGGCGAGCATGGCGACCCACAAGCTGTCCTTCTCTGAGCGTCCTCACCAACAAGCTCTCTCTACATCACGCTTGTAACCATGCTGCCTTCCCAGCACCAAGCTGCATTGTACATCCAATACAACATGTATATAGAGAGCACATTGTGAGTTTCCTTTCTCCATCCCATCCTGAGTGTGAACCAAACAATCTCATAACCCACAATGGGTATTATATTTTTGGATGTTTTTATTGTCTACAGTTTTTTTGGGTGCACATATATTTTTGTCACACCCATAAAATGGGGAGGAAATTGTGGGTTTTGTCCCATCTGTTTCTTCTGGGTGAAAGGAATCTTTTATCATCTATAAAATAATACATAATCTGAATACAATATACAGGAGACCCTTGCCATTCAAGAGTTTGCGATTCGTGATTTTGATGATTCGCAGTAAGCAGATGGTGGCAATGGTGGCTAGCTTGTGAGCCTCTTCGCCGCAATGTTGCTTCACTCTCTCTCTTTTACAAGTACTTTAACAGGCAATGTTCGGTGGATTTGGCATCCTGTATACCACCGGCAAGGCCGTGGGTTCATAACACACGTCTTGCCCGCTGTGCCCACCGTTTCTCTGTGGATGTCGGTCACACGAGAATAACCCGTTATAGTACCTCCTCTCCTCACACAGCCAAACTGTGGAATGCTCTGCCTTCTTCTGTGTTTCCATGCTCTTACAATCTGTCTCACTTTAAAAAACGGGTTTTCCGGCATCTTCGTGGTGTAGATTAATACAGTATAACCTTTTTTTTCTATATTTACAATTTCTTTCCGTTTTTTTTTTCGCTCCCCAGACTCCGTTGTGGGTCGTTTGACCTGTGCCCAGGTGGGCTAATTCCCGTAAAAAAAAAGCAAAAAAAAGCATCTCGTGTTGTACTCTCAAAACTTCAGTGTTTGTAGAAAATGGCCCCTAAAAGACTGCCTAGTGTCAGTGCTAGTAATGCTAGTGGAGTGAAATGTAAAAGGCAGAAGTCAGTGATGACTCTGATAAAGAAAGTTGAATTATTAGATGAGTTAAAAGAGGGGATGAGTGCTGCCGCGGCTGGTCAGTTGTTCGGTAGTATAAGTTGCTATTCACGGTTTTGCCAATTCTCGCCATTCCTTGGAACCTAATCCCCGCAAATGGCAAGGGTTTACTGTTTTGAAAACTTGAGCTACACAAAGTGTTTGAAAGTAAATCAAACATGAGAGTGAAGATACAATACAACCTCCCTCTCTCTGCTAGTTACCTATTACGTAAGAAATTTTGTATTTCTTTATGTTTTTGACCTTATATCTTTTTGTACATTCTGTATGAATAATTGTATTTGTATGTAATGGAGTAAAAAAAATAAATAAAGAAAGAAAATTACACAGTATATGTGGTGAAAAATAATCACAACATAGGTCACAGCTAACTTCCACACACATAAGAAATTTTTATTCCCTTTATGTTTTTGACCTTATTATAATTCTATCTCTTATTATCTTTGCACATTGTGTATGAAAGAGTTGTAGTATCTTGCGTTATTTAATGGGAGAATGACAAGTCACATGGTCGGTCTGGCTGGGCGTTTATTCTCTATTGTTGGTTACAACGTGCCTAACACATTTCGTGTTTATACAAGCCTAAACATTTTCTGACTTTGGTAAGAAGTAACATAATATATAATGTATATATAATCAATAAAGGCAGCATATAAACATATACATATATAACAAGAGTAAGTGTGTATGTAACAGAATAAGAACAAAAATGAAATTGTGTGTCCACCCAAAATTAAGAGTTAAAAATAACTGTTGTGTGCTAACTCTGGCTTTTCTGGAGATCACGAACGGAACCGATTTTTCCCTGTAGGTTATTAATATTGATGGCTTTTCGAAGTCCCTAACCTCATCATATAATGGTCAACACCTGTCCAAGCATTCACACAATCTGCATGAAAGTCTGTAAGACAGTGTGCATGCATTTTTCTGATATCCTGTACTGTAATTTTAATTTAGTAGAAGTAGTCTTCTTTCTTTATTGAGGTTATTCTGTAAATTAAAACTTTTATTACGTAGTACATATGATTGGTGACAATGCATTGTGCAGTTTTTCTGTGATAATTTCTGGTTATAATTGATAATTGTGGAACACATGTGTCTGTTTGATTAGTTAAAATTAACACCTTTTGGAACGTTGATGTACTTACTGTAAGCATTGGGTACCAGTACAGTAAATCTTTACCTTCCTGTGGTCAGCTTTCATAGTCTTCAGTTTCACTCTAAAGCACAGTATTATTTGTGTTTACCTCCATAAAGATCTGATGAACATTGCTTCATGAAGTATCAGGTATATACTTTTGTATGAGTGCGGGTTGCTACTACTTACTACTGAACCACTGAGGCCACCAATTGTAAGAGCGTGCAACACAAGCTGCCACCCTGCGAGGGCTTGGCACTCTTACAACTTACGTTGATACTCTGACTTGGTAGCGTGACGTGAGAGGAAGGCCCATGGGTTCATGTAAATATAGTATCGAGTATTAGGGAATGAACAACGATGAATACTATAGGTGAATCTTAGACCCACATACAAATACACTGTTTATTGAGACACAAAAATGGTTATAGAGAAGATGTTGTATGCACCCAGTGTAGAAGTAATATAACGTAAATACGTCTGTCGTCTAGACAAGAGAGTTTGTTTGTGTTGTCATGTTTCCCATTTCCCTGACGCTGCTTCCATGTTTCTCCAGATCCCATTGTGCTGCTTGCAACCATTCAACAACGGCCTCGGATGTAGTAGATGACCAACAGGGATCATATACGAAACGATGGCACCGACGCGGCCTGATTAATGTGCCCCACGGCTTCGTTGGGCCAGACCCCAGACTCGCCATGTGTCTGGCTACCCCACAATAACAACAGTCGTGAGCCCTAGTGTTCTACCCTGGGTTGCTCCTTGGAAGTGTATGTCCACAGAGAGGGTTGACATGTATGTTAGGGATAATTAGATGGAAATAATTATCCCATGTTGGGTAGTGGACCCCTGTATATGCTAGTTTAAGTATTAACGAGTATGTTGAGAAGGAACTGAATCTGCAATAAGCCCAGGAGTTGAGCCTGGTAGTTATATGATTAATACAATATCTTTTCCCCTTTGATTTCATATTAATAAACTTGTTTTTAGAGTACTTTAGGTGTATTCCTTTCTCCCACAGTATTTTACCTTTATTTCCATCCAAGTGACTTGATACCAGAATTACCATACACATGTGCCTAGACCCTCGACCATGCTACCAAAAGAATGTCCATGCTACCAAAAGAATGTCCATGCTACCAAAAGAAGGACCATGCTACCAAAAGAATGTCCATGCTACCAAAAGAATAGGTGACGGAACTGAGTAAGAGTAAGACTAAGAGACGTAAGTAAGATGAGGGTGGTGTAGATACAAAGTGGGAACACGCGCCCTCACAGCACCGAGTGTGAGCTCTTTCAAGACAAGACTTGACCAACACTGGAGCAGGTTCAGGTACATTCAGGAGCCAGTGCATGCCCAGTACTTGCCAACAGTGCGTAAGAGAGACGTGACCGATCGCCCAAGTGGCTAACGAGCCGATAATTTGGTGAAGAGGATAAAAGAAAAGGAAAAGTAATCAGAGACGTGACTGATCGCCAGAGCGGCTAACGAGCCGACCAGTGGTGAAAAGGATAAAGGTAAAAAATAAGACAGAAACAACAAAAGGACAGTATATAAGACAAAGGATAAAGAGGAGAGAAAATGGAGATGGAAACTGATCACAACAAACAACTTGATTCTGCTGAAGATATTGGACTAAAAGTGAGCACTGCACCAAAACATGGAATACCAACATCGAGACCAACAAGAGGGACAATAGCTAAAAGCTGTGAAGGACGGATATACTGTAATGACCACGGTCGTACACGTCAGTTAACGTAGAATCAAACAATTCATATTACGCTCAATAGCCCACAAAACATGTAGCTATGTCTTCTTTATTGAGTCTCCCATCTGAGGCGACCGTTTTCTCATCGCTCCCAAGTGTGGGTGCCATCCATTTTCTCTGACTTCCTGAAACCAATCTCTCTAAAAAGTGAAATTGAATATGAGAGAGGACACCATTGTTTTGAGTCAACTTAGAGATGTCTGATTACAGTTAAAGCATACAAGATCCTTTGTGATTGATGTTGAAAGCTTAAACTGTCTTTATTGTCAGTTACACTTGTTAAGTAAGTGAGTGTCGAGTCTGCCAATACGAATGGCATCCCATGATATTGTCCCTGGGGATAGCCATGAATTTCCAATTGCTACTGAAGTTAGATTATTTTGTTGCCCAAACATCAGAGAATCTGTAGTTTACTTAGAGTCAGTTATCTATTTAAGAAAGTCATTAATCTCCTGAACTATACTGTCAACCTGTATAATCTCCAACATTTATCATATCCCCTTGAATAGTTCCTTGTTTGTGGTTTTGCTGACTTTGTACAACTAATGTTAACAACATTTGTAATTCCACTTTTCCTAACAAGCTCAATCACTGATTAGATTAAATAAATAGACTTAAGAAATTCACCTGACCCATGGCATTGATTTTCATAGTTAAATGTACAGCGACCGAGTTGAACGTAATTTCTGTCATTGCGTGATTAGCCTTTCTGGCACGTGTTCCGCACAGGCCTGAGTTGCCAGTTAGCTGTATATAAGCTCGTGCATGGAGGAGTGTCACATCTCTGATGCTTCTCCATCATTATCTCAGGAATGTGTACGATTCTCCGCCCGCCATATTAAGTCAGTTTAACTCAGTGAATTTTGTGAATATCAGTGTTCATGTTGTTACAGTGAAATTGTCATTTACCCAGTGAAAGAATTAATGTAACGTAAATATCGTCTGGCGTTGCTAGACGAAAGATTGTTTGTGATTGAGTTATTATTTACATCTCTGATGCTTCTCCATCATTATCTCAGGCACTGTCTGTGTTGCCACCACTACCGAGGCTCGGTAGCCACCTATGGGCAAGATGGTCATGGAAGGATGTCTTTAATAAGGCAAAACTAGAATCGGAGGACAGGAACAGCCAGTGAAGATCGTGCTATAATACTACAGCGAGTCTACCACGGGCGTTACTAGCGAGTGAGCCTTAGCTCGGCTGTGTGAAGGCAACTACCTGTGCCCAGTGGGCTCAGTATTGTCTGGTTCATTGATCTTCGTTATATGTACCGAGCAGTATTGGCATTACCAGTAATACCGTGTTATCAGGGCTGTTGGGAGTGCATCCTCCATATGGCCTACCAGCTGAGTTCTATCTAGTATTATTGTTGTATATGATTGGGGATAATTAGCCGAAATTCAGTTATCCCAGGTTGAGTAGTGAACCCATAAAAAATTGATAGTATCAGTAAATATATACGTGAGTTGAGTACCTCGACTAAAGGAAAAGTGCCATGTTATTCATTCCGAAATAGCATGTTGTTATAAATAATACTTTAATTCGGGATATTGTCAAGTGTGTCATATAACCATCTATATTGATAATGAAATAATAAAATGCTTGTTTAATGTTGTAAACCAGAATTGAAGATTTATTTTGTTACTTGTAAAAGTAAGACGTGAGGAAGGGTCCAGTCCTATCTGAACGTGTAAAATAACCATCTTAGTTGTCCAAGAAATAATATTACAGTTGTTTAATGATGTAATAAGTAATTGAAGATATATTTTATGAATGGTAAAGTAAGACTTAAGTGGACCAGTCTTGTCTGAGTGAACTTAATTAACATCTTGTTTCACTCCTTATGTTAATAAATATTAAATTAGTAAACTACAAGTATCACCCCTCTATTTCTGTCATGGTTTTGGGGTGGATCGGTGGTAGTAGGAGTGGATTATATAATATAAAGATAATAATATGTCGTATTTCTTATTTCTTACCGTAGAGTCCGATACCTTCACACTGATTACTTACAGGAGATTATGGCGTATCTACGTAGAAGTTCACTCCACCACTCGACATTCAATGATTTATACTTGATAAATGATGATTTAATGAATTGATTTAATTTTCAACATCCATCTAAGTTACTCGTTATACTTTGTCATAACCAATCAGTCATTACCTTTAGTAATAATAAGATAGGATCACAGATACGGGCAGATAATTGCACTTACATTTATTTGTCAAGCTTCCATACAATGATTTACAATTTGCATGGATATATGATTTTCTCACGTTCACGCTGTAATAAAATTAATCTTCTAAAAGAGGATTTTAACTTGGGGACACATGTGATTACTCTACTATGGGTATAACTTAACAGAGCCTTAATTCTTCAAGTGATACATTTACTGCCAGCCTGGATTGCCTTTGTTGCAACCAGGCTTCCGCACAAGAACTTCTTTCCATGGGCCACAGCAACAAAAAGTACTCTTGGGTTACCACACATGGTGTCGTGCAGGAGAACTCTCTAAGCGTGACTTGAATTAACCATTTAGGTGCAATAGACCAGCCTGGATTGCTTTTGTCGCAACCAGGCTTCCACACGTGATATTTCCACGGGGATAAGAACCTAGGTTAACACGCTTAGTCTCGTGTCGACCTTCCACGGCCATAACAACAAAAGGTACTCTTGGTGTACCACACATAGTCTCGCATCACTGACAGTCTCGGTAGATGGTTGTCGCGGCAAGGAGAACTGGTAAGCGTGACTTGAATTAACCATTTAGGTGCAATAGACCAGCCTGGATTGCTTTTGTCGCAACCAGGCTTCCACACGTGATATTTCCACGGGGATAACGAACCTAGGTTAACACACTTAGTCTCGTGTCGATCACGGTCACAGTAGACGGGTGTCGTGCAGGAGAACTCTGTAAGCGTGAATTAATTAACCATTTACTGTAGGTTTGATAGGCCAGCCTGGATTGCTCTTGTCGCAACCAGGCATCCACACGTGATATTTCCACGGGGATAACAACATAGGTTAACACACTTAGTCTCGTGTCGACGACGGTTCACAGGACGGAGTGGCGGTGGAGGACTCTGTGTGGTGTGGTGTCCCGCCCCCTTTCAGGAGGGAGAGGATGGAGACGACGTCTTAACTAACCCATGGCTCAGGGGATACTCCTTAAAAATTAGGTTTTTGGGTGTGAAGCGATGAACAGTACAACACTGTTTCACTGCCCATCCCCCTAAAGGCTGGCTGACATACACTAATTGAAAAATACATGTCCCAGTTATGCCTCGCCGGGCGTCTTATCTCTGGTAAAACAACTTTGGAGTTGGTTGCGTGGGTAAGCCTAATGCAACCCATGACAATTTCTTCTACCCATTGGTTCTCATAAAATAACTATTATAACTCACATGCCAAGAAGCTTGCTAGCACGCTACCTAACAGTTCAATGAGATATGTTATATTCTAATAAAGGTCTGGGTGGTGGCAGGCTACCGTTGTAAGTAATAAGTGTTATAATAATAATGACATGGTTTCCCAGACTAATCCATGGTTTAGAATATAACTAGAACAAAATAGTATAAAGAGGAAAACAGGACTCTTACACATTGGTGACTTAGAAAATATAAGCAAGAATATAAGTATATAAATGTACTGTATTGAAGAATAAAAAGCCAAAACTCACACGCTCGTGACTCTTCCTCATCGCATCTCCAAGTATGTGAACATTTGTTTCCCGCCACCATGTTAAGTCAGTTTAACTCAGTTGAATTTTGTGAATATCAGTGTTCATGTTTTAACATATTGAAATGATCATGTGCCAAGTATAATTAAAGTAAAGTAATTATCGTCTGTATCGTTGCCAGACGTATAGTTATGTGTAGTTGAGGTTAGACCTTTTAACACGCTTGTGACTCTTCCTCATCGCATCTCCAGGCACAGAGTGGGTGTTAGCTGAATACCCAGCATACCAGCTGGCTGTCTTGCAGGATGTTGTTAATTCGGCACGATTGAATTGAGCGAGCCTCGCACCTGGGGAACAAAGCCCGCGAGATGACTCCCTCTCAGTGTGTCGGACTGCGACCGACCTAACAGCGCTCTTCGTTGTTGGTGTGACAGCCAAGGTGTACTCCTCACAGTTATATGAGTCTTACCCATTATTGTTGTACATGATTGGGGATAGCTAGTAGAAATAGAGTTATCCTGTAACGACCACGGTCGTACACGTCAGTTAACGCCAAAATCAAATGATTCATATTACGCTCAATAGCCCACAAAACATGTACCTCTGCTTTATTTTGAGTCCTCCATCTGAGGAGTCCGTTTTCTCGTCACTTCAAGACGCCTCAGTCCTCCGTTATCCCATTTTCTCTGACTTACTGAAACAAACCTCTCTATATAATGTATTTGAATGTGAGAGAGAACACCTTTGTTTTGAGTCAACTTAGATATGTCTGTTTACAGTTGGAACATTCAAGATCCATTGTGAGTGGTGTTGAACGCTTCAACTGTCCTTATTGTTAGTAAGACGTGTCAAGTAGGCGAGTGTTGAGTTTGCCAGTTAGAGTGGCGTATTTTAGGTCGTCCGTGGGGATATCCATGGGTTTCTGATCGCTACTGAAGTTATATTGTTTTGTTGCCCCGACATCAGAGAATCTGATGTTCATAGTTTAGTTAGTGTCAGTTGTCTATTTAAGAAAGTCATTCATCTTCTGAACAGTTCCTGTCAAACTCAAAATTCTCCCAGATTTAACGGCCGTTTGACCGGGGATGTGGTTTGCGGTCAGGCCAATAGAGTTGCGAACGCATATATAACTTCAATTCACCTCTTTACTGACAAACTCAACCTCTGATTAAATCATAAATATAGATGTAGAAAATTAGCCTGATCTGTGACGCTGACGGTCACAGCTAGGTGTCCAACGACTACTGTGAATAGAGGGTCTATTGTTAGTGAAATTTATCTTTCTAGTAGGAATATGCCCTCAGGCCCGTATATATGCAGGCGCGCGAGGGGAAATCACTCCTTCTGTGATTTCTTCTCCACGTCTCCAGGTATGTTCACTTGTGTTCCACGCCGCCATATTAACTCAGTTTAACTTAGTCATTTTTTGTGAATATCAGTGTTCATGTTTTAACATAGTACCTTCAGTGCCAAGTGGGTCAAGTAAAGTAGAGCTCTAGCTATCGTCTGAACCGGTGCCAGACGTATGTTTTGTATAGTGAAGTTAAATATTCACTCCTGTGATTTCTTCTCCACGTCTCCAGACGCTGTTGTGGGGGTTAGCAACACTCCTGAGGTTTGGGAGCCGCCTATGGGCACGATGTCTCTCGAAAGACGTCTTTAAGGTGGCGAGATTAGAATCCCAGGGCGAGATTCCTTGGCAGACGCCACGGCCCACCGCCACAGTCAACTTTTCCCGGGCCAGGCGCTCCGAGCTAGCGAGCAAGCCTGTAAACAACTCTGGCCCACTGACTCCGTCGTATGATCATGGTCTACCCACTGTTCTTGGTTATATGTATGGAGCCGTATTAATATCCATGCTTAGGGATGACTAGCAGAAATATAGTCATCCCAGGTTAAGTATTGAACCACTGAATGAGAGTTCAAGTTACCAGGTTGTTCCTTGCAAACTAACAGGAGGTATTGTATGTTACTATAATTGTGGAGTTAGTCCAATGTGTTATGTATTCATCTGTAGTAATCATGAACGAATAACCTGAGAGTATCATGCTCTAATCAAGAAGTGAAGAGGTAATGTGTTACTTGTTAAAGTAAGACCTGAGGGTCCAGTGATGGCTTGTGAATAATAGTTACGGAATCTCATGTATCAAGGTAATGATATCCCAATTGTCTCATAAAGTAATGAGTATTTGGAGGTGTTGAATGAGGTAATAAGCTCTTGAAGTGTTTGATGATTTAATAAGTTAATTGCGGTTCTGTTTAGCCTGAGTGAATTTAAGATGCATCTTCTCCACTCACTGTGTTAATAAATATTGAATTAGTAATCTGAGTATCACCACTCTGCTCCTTCTAAACATTGGTTCCCAGAAAATAATACTTACTCACGTGCCTAGACATCTACCACACTACCCAACAACTTTCCATGAGTTAGGTTATATAATGAAAAGTCTGGGTGGTGGCAGCTACCCTTTGTAAGTATAAAAAGTGTTGTACAAAGAATAACATGGTTCCCCAGACTAACCCATGTATAAGAATAGACATAAAACAAAGTAAACTTCAGAAAGGTAAGAACATTGAAACTGAGAATACAATCTATATGAAAGGAAATGAAAAGAAAGAACATTGACTTGGAAAACATAAGCAGAGAAGCATATGAGTTACTTATATAAGAATATAAGGTATATAGAGATAAAGAACATATAAGAATAGCTGGATGGTAAATTATTGAAAAGAGTAAACGCGGCCCGTTACAAATGGTGACCAGCTAGTGGGATTATTTTCATTTGAGAACCAATTTGTACGAATGAGGTGTGATACTTGGTGAATTTGTCTTCTCAGAATACAGTATACAGAAATGTATAAGTTTTGTCATCAGTAATGAGTACAAATAATTGTGTAATTTAAAGTACAAACTTTGGTGTCAAGTACAATACTGTAGTGGTAACTGCAAAGTTTTTAAGAGTTAGGTAAGAACTAACAATTGATTTAGTTTCACCACTTCTTTTGTGAAAGAAAGTTATAATTTTTCTGTGTTACAGAGTTAGGTAATGCACCAAATTTTTTTTTTGAAATAAGCTACCTAACTCATCTTTGTGAGTTTTATTGTGTGAAATTTCAGGAAAGTGGTAATTGCACATTTGTGTAATTTTTTTTGTGACCATTGTGTTAATCTTTGGATATTTACAGACATTGAGTGGGAAGTATACAGTACACCTGCCATGTTCAGAGTGTGATGAACTGAGTTCATCTCTTGAGTGTCACCAGAAGTGTCATGTGTACAAAGGTTATGTAATCCAATGTTTTATTTTTAGCTGTGACATTTATTGGAAGTATTGTGATTTCAATTGAAAGTGTTCAGATTCTCACTTGAAGTATTTTTCTAACTTTTGAAATTTTCATATAACCCAAGTGAGTGTTATATAAATTTTGTTTATATGTGTATGTTATGTTATGTTATTATTTTTTCTTTTGCTAGTGAACTGAATTGTGAAATAACTAGAAAGTTTTAATTCTCAGTTGGAGTCAATTTGTTACCATTGAATTTATTGAGATAACACAAGTTTGGTGTTAAATTTTTCAGTGTTGTAATTTTCAACCTGTTTTTTTTTACAGAGAATTTTATTACATACTGTCTTACCATTTCTTACAGTGTAGACTGATATGCATTGTTGGTAAAGAGGTTATATGTATTTGAGAACTAATTCCGGTGTATTTTCAGCCATAGTATTGATTGGGTTGAGGACTCGGTGGTGAAATGGACATCTAAGACATACAATCTCTGAACATGGATTGCTGGAAACACCCTCTGTACATGTAAGGACCACCAATTGTGAGTAAAGCACAGAGTAAATTGTGTAGTGTAAACACAGTGTCAAGACATTTGAAAAAGACAGTGAATTCTTGTGAGTACAGAAAATCCGCTTAGTGTTTATCATTCGTGAAATCTACAGAGTTATATTTTCTTGAGACATTCTCGTCAAGTACCATCAAGTATTTTATTTTGAGCATTGCTATGAGTACTGTGTGAATTGAAACCTTGTAGTGTTGTCTTTAGAGATACTTAATCTGCTGAGTGAGTCACCCATACTATTACTGGCTTTAAATTTTTTTTGGGTGAGTATCCATTTAAAAGGTATCCGAGGCATTTATGTGTTAACGTTTACCTCCTTTGCTCTGGAAGGGTGTTAATTGAATTTATCTTTGGTGGGGTTGTTTTGTGGAAGATTTGTTGTGACATCAGCGCACGATGATCACAGTAGTTGTGAATAAGTTACAACTTATGTGTGAGTTCCGAGAACTTGCCAAAGCCATGGAGGCCAGCATTCATCGGCGGGGAACGCCGAAGGCTCGGAGGGGTAGTGAGAAAATCAAGTTTAGAGATTTTCCATCGGGATCAGAACCTGATGAAAGGAAAACTGCCGGTGAGGCTGAGGAAGCTAGTTGTTATCATCGGTACTAGACTTCGGGTGAGAAAGGAGGAAATCAGTGATTTGAATAGATCTTTTGTTTAGTATGCTTAGACTTATCCAACTTAGATAAATTAGTAGAGAGAGTGTCAAGCAATGAATAGTATTCTACCTTAGACTTGAAAGACGCATATGATTAAAGTAATACTTAACGACAAAAGTCGAGACCTAACCACATTTAGTGATGGAATATAACTTATGAAGGTTTACACGCTTATCTTTTGGGTTTTTTCAACCAGTCCCGTTATTCTTTTTATTATTTTTACCAGAGAAGTAAACCAAGTAGTAACCCCTTTTGCAGCGAAGAACCGAGTTGAATGTAACTACCCCGATAATGTCATAGTGTGGACTAATGATTTTTCAACCTTGTCAGACAGGTTAGCTAGAGTATTGAGAAAGTCCTTCCAGTGTTTCCCCTTTCATACAATTGCCAGTGGGAAGGTGTAGTTGTGCAGTTTTGATTGGTACAGGCGGTGCAGTGCAGTTGGTTTCTTTAAGTTTTGTTAGTACTTTAGGCGTAGGGCCCCTTAGGCCTTGTAAGTACCCAATATGAAGATGTTACCGGAGATGAGCTGAATGTGAAAAGCACTGTAGTAGTAAAAGTAAATGCTACCACCTGATGATTCTGCCGTCAAGGGCATCTACATCTTGTTGAGATGTGTTAATGATGAACATCAACTGTTGGCTTCGCCAGTCAAGTGGCCAGAGTGACCCTGTTGGGGGAGGGATTGTCAGTATGTACCATGGACAAGAGGAATGAGTAGATGTGTCTTACTGCAGTGAGAACATCGTTTGGTGTGAGTGATCAAGTTGCTTGGAGGTCCTATCTGCAGTAGGCCTGGGTTAATGTAGGAGGTAGTTGGGCTGGACTTTAGTCACGGCTAGGCGTGTACATGGACCTAGTGCAGTTTAAGACGCATGCATGGTGAAGTAATTGCTAGGCAGGTACAAGAGTACATGGGCCTAGTGCAGTTTAAGAAGCTTGCATTGCAAAGTAACAGAAGGGCACTGAGGTTTTGGGGGTTTCATGGGGACCGGGTCGCTGGCATTAAAGTCTATTTGAGTCCATACTCTGGCCATTCCGATCTTGCCTCATCCCGCGAGTGGAGAATGGTTCTTTTGTGATAAGGTCAACCCAAATACTTCAGTGGCTGGATGGGGTCAGTCTAACTATTCCTAGCTTGAGATCTCAATTGTTGAATTTTGAAGCTTGGGTCCAGTGTCATCCTAGTGGATGTTGTAGTTGAAAGTGTTATACATGTCTGATCAATTGCCAAGATGGAAACTACCTGCCGTCCTGGTGGATGGTGCAGTTAAAAGTGTACAAAACTGTAATTCAGGCCGGCCTGTTATTTTTATTATTATGTTCTGTAATATTGATGTATGATTATGTTCTTCTGTGTGCCATAACAAGTGGTGCTGTGTTCATTTTATCTGCCCTGGCTGGGAGTTTGTGTGATTAGTCAACTGAGTTGCAAAATTTTATGTATGTGAAAATTATGTAACCATGTGTGTTGCCTGTATTGATGACCATTACCCCAGTATTGCAAGATATTGTGTTTTGAAAATTATGTATTTACTGTGAATGTTTTGTCGACTATACCGCATAATATTGAATCTTGGGGCAGGGGAAAGCTTTGTAAAGACCACGGTCGTACACGTCAGTTAACGCCAAAATCAAATGATTCATATTACGCTCAATAGCCCACAAAACATGTACCTCTGCTTTATTTTGAGTCCTCCATCTGAGGAGTCCGTTTTCTCGTCACTTCAAGACGCCTCAGTCCTCCGTTATCCCATTTTCTCTGACTTACTGAAACAAACCTCTCTATATAATGTATTTGAATGTGAGAGAGAACACCTTTGTTTTGAGTCAACTTAGATATGTCTGTTTACAGTTGGAACATTCAAGATCCATTGTGAGTGGTGTTGAACGCTTCAACTGTCCTTATTGTTAGTAAGACTGTCAAGTAGGCGAGTGTTGAGTTTGCCAGTTAGAGTGGCGTATTTAGGTCGTCCATGGGGATATCTTATGGGTTTCTGGATCGCTATCAGGTTATATTGTTTTTGTCTTTGACATCAGAGAATCTGATGTTTATAGTTTAATTAGTGTCAGTTATCTATTTAAGAAAGTCATTAATTTCCTGAATTATTCTGTCAACTGGTATAATCTCCAAGATCTAACGTCTCCCTGTGAATAGTTCCTTGTTCGCTGTAGGCCTGAGCTTGCAGAAGTGTTGTTATCAACGTGTATATTCCACCTTTTCCTGGCAAGCTCAACCTCTGATTAGATTATATGAATAGACATAGGAAATTACCCTGATCCGGAACACCGGAGTTCATAATTAAATATACGGTGATCCAACATGGTAGAGAAGGTATGTTGTTGGTAAGATTGACCTTTCTGGCGTGAGTATGGAGGCCCAAGCCGCCCAGCGGGGGCACGTATATACCTCTACACGAGGGAGAATCACGCATTCGTGACTTTTCTCCCACGTCTACAGGTATGTTCACGTGTGTTCCCCGCCGCCTAGTAATTCAGTTTAACTTAGTCAATTTTGTGAATATCAGTGTTCATGTTTCAACATAGTACCTTCAGTGCCAATTAAGTCAAGTAAAGTAGAGCTCTAGCTATCGTCTGAACCGGTGCCAGACGTATGTTTTGTATAGTGAAGTTAAATGACACGCATTCGTGACTCTTCTCCCACGTCTACAGACGCTGTTGTGGGGGTTAACAACACTCCTGAGGTTCGGGAGCCGCCGATGGGCACGATGTCTCTCGAAAGACGTCTTTAAGGTGGCGAGATTAGAATCCCAGGGCGAGATTCCTTGGCAGACGCCACGGCCCACCGCCACAGTCAACTTTTCCCGGGCCAGGCGCTCCGAGCTAGCGAGCGAGCCTGTAAACAACTCTGGCCCACTGACTCCGTCGTATGATCATGGTCTACCCACTGTTCTTGGTTATATGTATGGAGCCGTATTAATATCCATGCTTAGGGATGACTAGCAGAAATATAGTCATCCCAGGTTAAGTATTGAACCACTGAATGAGAGTTCAAGGTACCAGGTTGTTCCTTGCAAACTAACAGGAGGTATTGTATGTTACTATAATTGTGGAGTTAGTCCAGTGTGTTATGTAGTCATCTGTAGTACCCATGAAAGAATAACCTGAGAGTATGATGTTCTAACCACGAATTGAGAAGGTAATTTGTTCCTTGTTAAAGTAAGACCTGCGGGTCCAGGGTTATTGACAGTGTGTAAGCATTTCTAAATCTTACTTGTCACAGAAATACTACAACAGTGTCCAATAAAGTAATGAGTATTTGGAGGTGTTTAATGAGGTAATAAGTTCTTGAAGTGTTTGATGACTTAATAAGTTAATTTCGGTTCTGTTTAGCCTGAGTGAATCTAAGATGCATCTTCTCCACTCACTGTATTAATAAATATTGAGTTAGTAATCTGAGTATCACCACTTGCCTTCTAAACATTGGTTCTTGCACAATACTTACCACGTGTGCTCAGATATCTACCACACTACTCCAACAATCTTTCCAAGAGTTAGGTTATATAATGAAAAGTCTGGTGGTGGCAGCTACCCTTGTAAGTATAAAAAGTGTTGTACAAAGAATAACATGGTTCCCCAGACTAACCCATGTATAAGAATAGACATAAAACAAAGTAAACTTCAGAAAGGTAAGAACATTGAAACTGAGAATACAATCTATATGAAAGGAAATGAAAAGAAAGAACATTGACTTGGAAAACATAAGCAGAGAAGCATATGAGTTACTTATATAAGAATATAAGGTATATAGAGATAAAGAACATATAAGAATAGCTGGATGGTAAATTATTGAAAAGAGTAAACTCGGCCCTTTACAATCCCATGTTGAGTATTGAACCCAGGGGTCAGTACTAGGCCCACTCTTGTTCATAATCTACATAAACAGTCTAGATACTGGGATCAGCAGTGACATAAGCAAGTTTGCTTATGACACCAAAATACGGCGGCAAATTAGTTCAGGGCAGGATGCAAATGCATTACAGGAGGATCTAAATAAACTGCAGGGGTGGTCTGAAAAATGGCAAATGAAATTCAACACCAGCAAGTGCAGCGTACTTAATATTGGAAGAACAAATACTTATAATGTATACAGCCTTAACAACATCAACCAAGAGAAGTCGACTTGTGAAAGAGACCTCGGGGTACTTGTAAGCCCGGACCTAAGGCCTAGAAAACAGTGCGTTAATGTTCGAAATAAGGCAAACAGAGTATTGGGTTTTATATCTAGAAGTGTAAGTAACAAGAGTGCAGAGGTCTTATTGCAACTATATCTTGCGCTAGTCAGGCCACACGTCGATTATGCTGTTCAGTTCTGGTGCCCCTATTATAGAATGGATATAAATTCACTAGAGTCGGTGCAGCGAAGAATGACAAAAATGATTCCGGGACTTAGAAACCTTCCGTATCAGGATAGGTTAAAGAAACTTAACTTGCATTCCCTAGAAAGACGAAGAGTGTGGGGAGATATGACAGAAGTATTTAAGTGGGTGAAAGGAATCAATAAAGGGGATATAGATAAAGTTCTTATAATATCCGAGCAGGATAGGACTCGGAGCAACGGATTCAGGTTGGATAAGTTTAGGTTTAGGAGGGAGATAGGAAGAAACTGGTTCACAAATAGGGTGGTGGACGAGTGGAACAAGCTTAGCAACTTTGTCGTAAGTGCGGGAACTCTGGAAAGTTTCAAAATGAGGCTAGATAGATTCATGGATGATAGAGAGTGGTAGTAACTCTCGATAGGAGCTGCCATGCACAGGCCAACCGGCCTATTGCAGACTCCTTATTTTCTTATGTTCTTATGTAATAATGCTTGTGTGGGTTGTAAGTACATCATTCATATGTACTACCAACTGAGTCCTAACCATTATTGTTGTATATGATTGGGGATAACTAGTAGAAGTATAGTTGTCCCATGTTGAGTATTGAACCCATAAATATTGATATTACCAGTAATAACGCGTGTTATGAGGGTTGTGAGTACACCATTCATATGTACTACCAAATGAGTTCTAGTAACGGTGCCATATGTAAGCATGTCATGTGGAGTGTTCTTTTAAAGGTACAACCAGTAACTATGTAAGAAGTGAGAGTATCTACTTGGAATTGGAGATGGGTAAAGCCAAGGAGTTGATCCTTTTAGTTGTATGTTTATGACATCTTTAACCAAATTTAATTTCATTTTTTATAAACCAATTTTAGAGCACGTTAGGGATATCATTTTCCCTCAGTATCTACCTTTATTCTTGTCCATATCTCGATACCAGAATTACAGAACCCATGTGCCCAAACCCTCGCCATGCTACCAAAGGTCAGAGGTTATGAATTAACTATATGAAATGAAATAACTAATGTAGAAAATGAATGAAGTAAGAAATTAAGAGAAAAAAGGTTGAAGAGTTAAAAGTTAACAGCAGGGGGATAGATTAATAAGAAAAGACTAACAAGAAATCTGCCCCTTTACAAATGGTGACAGTAGATAAAGCCCCCTTTATACTAGGGGGTGAGGGAGGTGAAGGGTGTTCGGGGTGGGGGTGGGGCTATTGGTCTCGTCGGGGTCGCTCTCCGGGTTCTTCCGCCAGTGAGGGTATAAGTCTCTCACGACTATTCGTTTGTTTTTCTGGTTAGGGAGTGAGAGAGGCGAGGTATTCTTCCTTTTTGTTTGGCGTGTGGTCGGATGCATTGCCATTTTGTTTTGGGTTGTCTGTGGTTGGCGGGGGGGGGGAGGTTTGTTGGTGGTCTGGGTGGTGGCGGTGGTCTGGGTGGTGGCGGTCGTCTGGGTGAGGTCAGGTGTAGGCGGGGATATTTTAAAAAGAGAACAGTTGCTGAATTACAATGTATGGTGAGCACTTTTACACGGGTTGGAGATTAAACACTTCCTTATACACCGCAAATAGGCCACCGAGAACCCTGCAGGGAGATCATAATATCAAGAAAACGGAAGGATTAAGGTCTCATACCCTCGCACCCTGATTAATTGACTAAACATTCCGTAATGCCAATTGTGCGAATTATTTTTTTTTTAGTTTTCACTTTTCGCTACATTCTGAATTCTAACTTCAAACATGCATAAAAAGTTAATTTTCCTATTGGCTTTTGCAATGCTACAACTCCCTTAATTAACACCTGTTTTTCTATACTTCTCCCAGAATAAATGAATTCCTGAACACAGATATATACTGTAAGATGAAGCGATCTGGTTGAGCCCAGATTCTTTCTACTTCTACTGTATTCCAGTATTCCACTTTTCTTCAATCCCTAATAATCTTCTTTCACCTCATAACTTATGACTCCGATGGCAATGTATTGCCCTCTGTGCTGTTGTCAGATGGTGTTTTAGGTTTCTTGGCAAAATAGTCAACACTCTCAGGTAACTCTATATCTACAGTTTCATGAGACCAGTGAACAGAGTGGGCACTGGGCAGAACAATGACAGAATGGTGTTGTCTCTTGTAGGTGCAGCAGTCATGCGTTGTCTGTCAAGTCGGATTGACATGAAGCAGAGGTGAAAGGCAGAACCCAGAATAAATTATAGATGCTCTGTTATTTTAAAGAACTATAATTGCTTCATGTTAAACACACTATTAACAACAAATGTTAACTACAAAACTAGTATTAAATGTTCCCGATAATATATGTTCACTGAATTGATATTCCTTGATACCCTTGTTACTTCATCTTTTAGTATCACAAGGTCTATAATTTCCTGGATCTCCTACTCTCTCTCCCAGTATCAGATCTGTGAAGTTGTGGGACTAATTTTCTATCAGTGTAGCAGTGCCTCAAGGTTTAATTCTACATCCTATCATCTTCTTACTCCATATCAGTGACCTCGCTCTCCAACCCTTTTAATAGCACAGATTCTTTTGCTGATGACGCTAAATTACCAAAAGCCTATTCTCCAGCTCCAGTGTCCAGAGTTGAGTCCATGACACTTTGGACGGAGACGTGACGGTAAATGTGGATGAAGAAGACGGGGGAAATATTTTGCGTGACAAAAAGAAGAGTGTGGGTTCATCAAAGCTTGAGAAATAGAAAATAGAAGGGGAATATTGGAGTCTGTACAAGGAACTGCAAGATAATGAAGTAAAATTTTACCAGTACTTCAGAATGTCAAAATATAAATTCAATATAAGTAGCACTAAATGTCAGGAAGCAATATCACCGAAGGAGAGATTGGCTGTGTTTTCAATTATAAACTGTCACGTGCAAGGTGAGTTCCAAAGAACACCTACGGTTTGTTGAGTGAAACACTTCAAATAAATCACAGGACCCCGAAGCTACTGCCTGACAATGCAGACAATATTGTTTTTGCAACTTTCATTTTGCATAAATACATAAAGGAACAGAATGTCATAGACAACATGGCAAACAATTTCATTGCCATAGCTCGACAAGGCTGAAATGCCCACCAGAGTGCATTCAATGTGAGAGAAAAAATTAAAAACTTCTCTAATAGCCCTTCAGGATCTGTATATTGGCGGTGACTAAACTACTTTGTTCCCGTTATGAGCCACCTCACAACTGTGAGATATGTCTAGTAAGCACAAGGAATAAAAACCATGAGTTAAAGCTGTAATTACCTGAAATAAATTTGTTTGTTCAGTTCATCTCCTATTGTTTTCCATGTGTTCTCCTTAAATAGGTTATCACTGTACTTAATGTCCACGAACCAGTTCAATCAACTTTTCATCCTTGCTGCCAATAATACACTGAATATACTGAGTGTGTTGAGAGTCACAACCTTCCTTCTGCTCTCAGCTGCCACCAGAACGTGACTGACCACGTGCTCATACATACTATTAGAGATACAGTGTACACAGTGATAGCACAAAGAGATATAGTCGTTGATGAGAACGGGAAAAGAAAGTAAAAGGAAATAATAGCTAAAATAAATAAAAAATAAAAATAAATCAACAAACTTGGCTATCCTAAGAGGCATTCTATTACCGCCCCAAAGAAAGTTTTATTTTATTTTTTTGTGTTTCTAAAGGACTGAGTGAGTGTATAAAATCCGATATTCATAGCAAAATGCTGTGTTCATGGAGATAGCACATAGATACCGACAAATGCCGAAGTGAACTAAAAAAAGAAGAGAAAAACAGAAGACAACCCTAAAGGCAACAGGGAAGGCTAAAACCAACAGAGGGCAGCTAAGTACTGTTTTTGTTTTTCTTTCTTTTTAAATAGGTGTAAATCTATATATAGTCTGTACTCCCCCTCCCCCCCACAACAACAACCATGCGGGGGATGACGGATATGGATGATACAGGCCTGATCCTTGCAACGTTTAGGGCGATGCAAGCTGCCGTAAAGCACGAGGGCTGTTGCTGGTATTGCCCTGGCTGCATAGTCAAGGTGAAAGAGGCGATTGCAAGCCATAGCGGAACGAGTTCCCTAGGGACGAAAATAGATGAAGCTGGAGCCTTGCTGGTTGACAAACTAGAACAAGTTGGGAAAGAGATCCTTGCTAAGACTGAGGAAGTAGCCGACAGAATGGTGGTGGTTGCTAAGAGGAGTTATGCTGACGCATTAGCAGAGCCACGGGAGGTGGTGGAGAGTATTGCAGGATCAGAACAGGTTCTACAGCAGCTAGGGACTCTGAAGAAGTGTGTCGAAGAAATGAAAATTAATGGACCTACTGTTAGGGGAGAGGAGGAACAACGGAAATGTTTCCAGTGCAGAAACAATGTAATAGTTTTTGGAGTCCCTGAGAGCCAGGAGGAGGGAACTGTGAGTAAGATAACACACGATAAGATGCAGTTTAAGAATATTTGTACAGAGGTTCTGAAGATGGCATCAACCCCTCAGGATGTGAGGAGGCTGGGACAAATGCAGGGCGATGAGCCTCACCCCCTCAGGACAGTTCATTTATGGGCACCTCTGACCTGACTTGGCTTCAGCGCTGTGTTAAGCTTGGTACAGGTGTGA
>NW_024734460.1:0-3051 GCF_018991925.1 Homarus americanus | reverse complement strand
TTCAAAGTTACCGACCTAGGCGATAGTAAAGCCTACCTCCAGAAAGGCACCTAAAAAATAACTGGAAGCCATAGCACCGAGACACCGGCAGATGCAGCATGATACTTCACAGATGGCGGTGGATCCAACATCATACATCCGGGCGTATACACCCAAGGTCAGACCCTCTGAAAATTTTTGGAAAATTTTCGAAAATCTTCAAAAATTTTCCAAAAATTTTCAAAAATTTTCCAAAATTTTCAAAAATTTCAAAAATTTTCAAAAATTTTCCAAAAATTTTCAAAAATATTCAAAAATTAATCAATTTTCAAGTTACAAAATTTTCCAAATTTTTCAAAAATTTCAAAATTTCAGAAATTTTCAACAAAATTTTCCAAAACTTTTCAAAATTTTTAAAATTTTCAAAAATTCTCAAAAATTTTCAAAATTTTTCAAAAAATTTTCAAAATTTTCCAAATTTTTCAAAAAATTTCAAAAATTTTCAGAAATTTTCCAAAATTTTCAAAATTTTCAAAATTTTCGGAAAATTTTCAAAAATTATCAAAAATTTTCAAAAATTTTTCGAAAATTTTCCAAAATATTCAAAACATTTCCCAAAATTTTCAGAAAATTTTCCAAAATTTTCTAATTGTTCTACAATTTTCAAAAATGGTTACATAGTTCCTCCACCATGGAGCTCTCCACCAGCCACATTCAAAATTACCGACCTAGGCGATAGTAAAGCCTACCTCAGAAGGAGGATAAAAAAATAACTCTGAGCCATAGCCACCGAGACACCGGCAGATGCAGCATGATACTTCACAGATGGCTCGGTGGATCCAAAACATCATACATCCGGGCGGCCTTCTACACCCAGGTCAGACCCTCTGAAAATTTTTCGGAAATTTTTCAAAATTTTCAAAAATTTTCCAAAAATTCAAAAATGTTCAAAAAATTTCAAAAATATTCAAAAATTATCCGAAAAATTTTCGAAAATTTTCCAAAATTTCAAAATTTTCAAATTTTTTCAAAATATTTCAAAACATTTCCCAAAATTTTCAGAAAATTTCAAAAATTTTCCAAAAATTTTTCAAAAATTTTCAAAATTTTCGAAAAAATTCAGAATTTTCCAAAAATTTTCAAAAATTTTTCAAAAATTTCAAATATTTCACAATTTTCAGAAAATTTTTCAAAATATTTCAAAACATTTCCAAAATTTTAGAAATTTTTCCAAAAATTTCTAAAATTGTTTACAATTTTTCAAAAAATGGTTACGTAGTTCCTCCACCAGCAGCTACATTCAAAGTTACCGACCTAGGCGATAGTAAAGCCTACCTCCAGAAGGAGCACCTCAAAAAATAACTGGAAGCCATAGCCACCGACACACCGGCAGATGCAGCATGATACTTCACAGATGGCTTGGTGGATCCAAAAACATCATACATCCGGAGCGACCTTATACACCCAAGGTCAGACCCTCAAAATTTTTGGGAAAATTTTCGAAAATCTTAAATTTTCAAAAATTTTCAAAAATTTTCAAAATTTTCAAAAATTTCAAAATTTTTAAAATTTTTCCAAAAGTTTTCAAAAATTTTTCAAAAATTTTCAAAATATTCAAAAATTTCGAAAATTCAGATTTTTCAAGATTTTCCAAATTTTCAAAATCAAAAATTTTCAGAAATTTTTCAAAAGTTACTCCAAAATTTTCCAAAATTTTCAAGAAATTTTCAAATATTTTCAAAATTTTCAAAAATTTTCCAAAAATTTTCAAAATTTTCAAAATTTCAAAAATTTTCCAAAATTTTTCAAAATTTTCAAAGTTCAAAATTTTCAGATTTTTAAAATTTCAAAAATTTTCAAAATTTTTTCAGAATTTCAAAAATTTTCAATGAAAATTTTCAAAAATTTCAAAAATTTTCAAGTATTTCCAAAATATTTCAAAACATTTCCCAAAATTTTCAGAAAATTTTCCAAAAATTTTCTAAAATTGTTCTAATTTTAAAAAATGGTTACGTAGTTCCTCCACCATGGAGCTCTCCACCAGCCACATTCAAAATTACCGACCTAGGCGATAGTAAAGCCTACCTCGAAGGATGACCTCAAAAAATAACTCTGGAGCCATAGCCACCGAGACACCGGCAGATGCAGCATGATACTTCACAGATGGCTCGGTGGATCCAAAACATCATACATCCGGGCGGCCTTCTACACCAGGTCAGACCCTCTGAAAAATTTTCGGAAATTTTTCGGAAATTTTTCAAAAATTTTCCAAAATTTTCCAAAATTTTCAAAAAAATTTCAAAAATTTTCAAAAAATTTTCAAAAATATTCAAAAATTCCGAAAAATTTTCAGAAATTTTCCAAAATTTTCAAAAATTTAAAAAATTTCACAAAATTTTCAAAAATTTTCCAAAAATTTTCAAAATTTTCCAAAATTTTTCAAAAATTTCAAAAATTTTCCAAAATTTTCAAGAAAATTTCAAAAATTTCTAAAATTTTCAAAATTTTTTCAAAAAAAATTTCAAAAAATTTTTCCAAAATTTTCAAAAATTTTCAAAAATTTTGAAATTTCAAAAATTTTCAAAATTTTCAAAAATTTCAAATATTCTGTTTTAGAAAATTTTTCAAAATATTTCAAAACATTTCCCAAAATTTTTCCAAAAATTTTCAAAATTTTTCTAAAATTGTTTACAATTTTTTAAAAAAATGGTTACGTAGTTCCTCCACCATGGAGCTCTCACCAGCCACATTCAAAAGTACCGACCTAGGCGATAGTAAAGCCTACCTCCAGAAGGAGCACCTCAAAAAATAACTGGAAGCCATAGCCACCGACACACCGGCAGATGCAGCATGATACTTCACAGAGCTTGGTGGATCAAAACATCATACATCCGGCAGCCTTATACACCCAGGTCAGACCCTCTGAAAATTTTTGGAAAATTTTCGAAAATATCAAATTTTCCAAAAATTTTTCAAAAAATTTCAAAATTTTCAAAATTTTCAAAAATTTCAAAAATTTTCCAAAAATTTTCAAAATTTTCCAAAATTTTCAAAAATATTCAAAATTATCCA